>NW_021604636.1:16256175-16260216 GCF_004785775.1 Grammomys surdaster | reverse complement strand
TGTGTGTGTGTCTGTATATGTGTGTGTGTCTGTATGTGTGTGTGTGTGTGTGTGTGTCTGTATGTGTGTGTGTGTGTGTGTGTGAAGGCCAGAAGACACTTCAGATATTCTTTGGGTACGGGTACAATCCATTTTTTTTTGAGACAAATATTGTTACTGTTCCAGCCAGCCTCAGGGAGGATCTTGCCTCTGCAGCCCAGGAATTGTCATTGTGCCTTTTAGACATGGAGCCCTGGGGGTTAGACCTAGTACTTTCTCAGCTGCACCATCTCTTCAGCTCCTCCCATGATTCTTATGGCACAGACATAGGATGTGTCACTGAAGAGCTAAAATTGCATTTCTTGTCCTGTTGAGGAGCCATCTTTCAAAGATCTCAAAAACTACAAACTGGAACTGTTAACTTTGTCCTTTGTTTGATTTTGAGGTGGAAAATCCAAGGAGTTGGAAGTCCTAGGCCCGTGCTTGCTGTGCAACTTCAGGGTGCCTTGTGAGTGAGTATCAATGTTGAAGTTGTTTTAATTTTTTACACTTTCAGGGTGTTTTGATCCATGTTTTTGAATCTGTTTTTCCTGTGTGAGTTCTGTAGAACATGTCCAAGGAGCTTTTTAAATAGGTCTGATTTTATACACAACTTGCTCAGAATAGTATACTGTGTGATCACATTGTGTGTGTATGTGCGTGTGTATGTATGTGTGAGTGTGTGTGTATGTGTGCATGAATGTGTATGTGCATGTGAGTGTGTATGTGTGTGAGTGTATATATGTGTACGTGTGTATATATGTGTATGTATGTGTGAGTGTGTGTATGTATGTATATGTGTTTATGTATGTGTGTGTGTATGTGTATATGTGAGTGTATATGTGTGTATGTGTTTGTATGAGTGTGCATTTGCATGTGAGTGTGTATGTGTGTGTGCATCTACATCTGTATATGGCTATATATGCTTTTCTTTTTCTTAACATTGTTTGCTTTCTAGTGGAAAGCTTGAGATGAACGTAAGATGACAGGACTTGGATGCAGGTCATGTCCTGCACTTTTACAAGGCTCCGCAGTCGGTTTGGCTTCCCACATAGTAAACTGTCATAGCAATGACCAGTAGCTTGAAATGCCGTCTGCATTCCTCACCGGCTGCCAAAACAATTGCTTAAGTAAACGGTTCCTGGGGCCAGTGACTATTAACACTCCCATCTGCAACTGGCTATGAGCTGAGCCTGAGGCTCGGCTGGCTGCCTGTACGTGGTGTTCTGTGTGACAGACAGCTTGGCTGCTGGCCCTTTGAGGATGGCCACACTTCTCTCCCATCTGTTTCCTACAGAGGAAAAGGACATCTGAATCATGTAAAGGTTCTCTCTGGGTAAGATCACATCAGTACCAATAGGAGAGAACCCATGTTCACTCCAACTCAGAACCCAGTAGTTAATTTTAAGGCTGGCAGATGCCACAGCCTTCATGTCAGGAAGTGAGTCCTAACTGATGGCCATAGGTAGCTGGGTCCATTTTGGGCCATCTGGAGTTTTCAAAACTCTATGTGTGGGACCAGAGACAAGCTTAGTCTAGGATGGAATGACACTGTTTTCAGTGTCTCAATGTTTCTGAACATACATATTAAACCCAGAGATTTTAAAACCTTAATTTCTTTTGAGTCAGAGCACAATTGCCAGCCCAGGGTTGTGCACATGTAAGTTCACTGGGCCCAGCTTTGTGATGTTGGCACCATGCTTGCCACGCAGCTGTTCCCCAAGTTCATGAGCTTCATAGAGCATGCTCAGCTGGAGGGGACAAAGAATGCTCTGCACTCTGTGTTCGGATTCATGTTTCTGCTGTGAGAACTCTTCTACCAACTTATTTCTCTCTCCCTCTCCCTCCCCCTTTCCCTCTTCCCTCCCCTGCCCCTCCCCTTCTCCTCCCCCTCCCCCTCCCCCCAAAAGATTTATTTATTTTATATATGTGAGTACCCTGTCCCTGATATTCCCCTCAACCTCATGTCTTTTTTTTTTTTAATGACCCACTGTGGTGGCTGAATGAGAAATTTTCCCTATAGGCTTATATCTTAGTCAGTGTTCTATTACTGTGAAGAGACACCATGACCACAAAACTCTTATAAAAGAAAGCATTTAATTAGGGGCTTGCTTACAGTTTCAGAGGTCTAATCCATTTCCATCATGGAGTGGTGCATAGCGGCATGTAGGCAGACATGTCACTGGAGAAGTAGCTGAGAGTTCTGCATCTGAACCTGCAGTCAGCAGGAAGAGAGTGACTCTGAGCTTGGCTTGGACTTTTGAAACCTCAAAGCCCACCTCAAGTGACACACTTCCTTCAACAAAAGCACACCTCCGAATCCTTTCAAATAGAGCCATTCTCTTGAGCATAAACATTCGAATCTATGAGCCTCTGGGAGCCATTCTTTTCAAACCACCACAGTTTGTATATTTGAACACCGGCGCCCAGTTAATGGTGCCATTTGGAGAGTATGGAATCTTTCGTGAACAAGAGCCTTGCTGGAGGCAGTAGGTGATCGTGGGTGAGCTCTGGGCTTTTTAGTGCCGCTTTCTGTTCTGGCTGTCTACATCCTCTGTGTGGATCAAATGGGATCAGCCTTCCTCCTTCTGTTGACATCTTTTCTCCCATGAATGACTTTATCCTGCTGAAACTGTAAGCCAAAATAAACTCTTCTCTGAGTCAATTTTGGACATGGTATTTTCTCACAACAACAGAAAACTAATTAATAATCAACTAAGTCCAATGACTGTTGCTGGTATGTATATGAGTATGGCAAAATCCCCTGAATCATGGGATATCTATCGTTGGCCACACATTAAATGAAGCAGTCTTTGAATTTGCTAGTAATTTAAAATATTTAAAAAGACCCATGCTTGTGGTGGCACACACTATAATCCCAGCACTAAGGAGACAAGGGCATGTGTTAGAAGTCTGTCTTGGAGACATGCTGAGAACCTATTATTTAAATAGGTTAAAAACAAGATTTAAAAAATACCCATAGATGCAGGGATTCGATTATCCCGAATTCAGCATGAAATAAGCAAAGCAAACAATCAGATTGTTCCTTTCTGTGCTAACCCTAGCCTCTCCTGCACCCAACTCTTTCTGCTGTTTGAATTCTACACATCCATTGTTTGAACCAACCTTGTCAATGCCCTACTTTCTCAGAGCAGAGCTGTGTCTTCAGACAGCCCAGCTTCTTAAGTAATAATGGACCCTCTTGTTAGGTCTGCTGGTTTCAGTTACTCACCTTGACTTGAAGTTCATTAGCATGCCATTGGCAAAAGAGGCATAATTCCAAGCCAGCCATTTACTCAGCCATTCATCATTACCTCACCTAGAGCATGCTGGGAAACCTCAAAGGACCTGCTCATGGTCCTCTGTCTCTAATATAGTCTCCTCTACACCCCCATGAAGTACTGTTGGTTAAGTGACTGGACAGCTCAAGTGCTGGGAATGAAAACGAGTTAGGGAGCCCTGGTCATGCTGGGCAAGTCACCATGTGCAGTTGGGAGCACTGCTTGCCAGCATCAGGCCAAGGGTTAAACATTGCCAAAGCCCAGCTCATGAACAGCCTGTCAGAAGTCATGCTGACCTGGAAAGAAGGAGGCCTTTTAAAATTCTCTCACAGGAACTGTCCCCTCTCTGAGCTGTGTAGAAGACACGAATGACCTGTCTAGAGCTAATACCATCTCTCATTGGCTTCAGCTGCCAGAAGGTCAGCAGAGTAAGCTGGGTTTTTATTTGAACCCTCTTGACCTTGAGGATGGAGAGATCGAGAGATCCTGCTCTCCTATTGAAGGAGAGCATGGAAGGAAGAATTTTATTAAACATAAATATGTTCAAGAAGTGAGTTATTTAAAAACATGGCAGGTAAATAGAGATACTAAAACTCAAGCCATCATTGATGGAGACTGCATTTAAGAAACATGGAATTAGAGCGCGCACACACACACATGTGTGCGTGTGTGTGTGTGTGTGCGTGTGTGTGTATATAGCATAGCATAGCATAGCATAGCATAGCATAGCATAGCATAGCAT
>NW_021604636.1:16248619-16256165 GCF_004785775.1 Grammomys surdaster | reverse complement strand
ATAGCATAGCATAGCATAGCATAGCATAGCATAGCATAGCATAGCATAGCATAGCATAGCATAGCATAGCATAGCATAGCATAGCATGAATTTGGATATCAGAGAACAATCTTGGATGTTGTTGGTTCTCACCTCTTGCCATGTTTGAGACAGGGCCTTGCCACTGCTTATACCAGGCTAGTTGGCCTGCAAGCTTCCTGAGGTTCTCTTGTTTCTGCCTGTAGCCCTGCACTGGGGGTTTTTACACACACTCCTGTGCCTGGCTTTGCATGACTTCTAGGGGTGTAAACTCATGTTCTTTTGCTTTGCACAGCACATGCTTTAGGAACTGATCTATCTGCCCAGCTCCTGAAACATGGGTTAGTATAGAGACCTACTATGAAGTGGAATTGTTGTGAGGTACAGAGACCTTTCACAGAAAAGCAGGGTTCTGGCAGTGTGCTAAGAAGCAGAAGAAAGGAATCCTGCACTGCTGTGGAGGAGTTGGATTCAGATGGACACGTGCGTGCATGTCTCCGTGTTTATGTATGTGCTCGTTCCCTAAACACATGCTGAGAAACTGTCTGCGGCCTCTGAGGTCCTGAGGCTAGGACGAGAAGATGCAGCTGGGAGAGCTATTTAGAAATAAGCAGTTACCACCACATTCCTTTCTGAAGGGCAGAGATAGCTGGTTGAAGCTAGAAGTTTTGGGCCAGGGTGGTGGTGGCGCGGGAGTGGGGGATGGGGGCCATCGATGAACTGTTACTTGACTCAAGCTCCCTTTCTGACTCTCTCTGTCCTTCATTCTTTCCCCGTTTCTATCTTTTTCTCTCCCGTCTGAGTGCTTGGGAACCAACTGACTTGCCAATGATTCAGACCAATACTCCACAATGAACAGTTTGCTGCGGAAGCCGCCGCAGTATGGGCACCAGCTTGGCCCAGACACGGGGAACTTGGGGCACTGTTCTCAGTTCTCTTGAGTGAAATCCTCCCCCCTGCCCCCCCCACGCTGTGGAAAGATGACTGTAATAAAGGCATTGTTTGGTATCCAGTGGCAACATAGCTTATGTAGATACAAAGAAAAAAGTGTCGTCTGATATAATCTCCGAAAACTGCTGCCACAGGCCTTTGAAACAATTAGTTTAGACTATTTCACAGGACATTAAGCTTAACAATGCCAGTCTGTTCCTAAATGCTGTTCAAGACATTTTTTGCAATGAGGCCAAAATTTAGGTTGGCACGGGGTGACCTCAAATAGGCCGTCTTGTCTTATTATTTTTAACAGCTTTTCTGAGGTATAATTGACCTACAATAAACTGGCATATTTAAAGCATACAATTTGCCAAGTTTAGACACCCATTGTCTGTGGAATTATCAGCACAATCAAGGTAATAAACACATTTATCACCTCAAATGTTTTCAGGTCTTCTTGGAAATTCTCCAGTCCCTCTCCGCCCCTTCCCTGGCGGTGGGTGGGGTGGGGCAGGTGAGGGTAGGGGAGTGGGGGGATGCATTATGTTAGTGCAGGGTACTTTGCATATTCTCTAATCTTAAATTAAGAGTGTAGTATATTATCTTCTTGTCTGGCTTTGCTCACTGTAGGTAATTTTCGTGAGCTTTATGCCTGTCATTTGTATAAGTAGTTAGACTGTTTTACTGCTGAAAGACATTCCATTGGTATGAATGCCATGATCTGTTTATATGCTCACCTGCTGATGGGCGTTTGGGTTGTTTTAGCTTTGGGCTATTACATAGAAAGCTACTGAGAGCGTTTGTGTACATATCTTTGTATGTATATGTTTATCGTCCATCTATCTAATCTACCTATCCTATCTATCTATCTATCTATCTATCTATCTATCTATCATCTGTCTATCTAGCATCTATGTGTGTATCATTTAATTTTACTCAAGTAAACACCTAAGAGTGGGGTAGTTGTAAAGCCACTGTCACTGTTGATTAAATGGGTAAGCCAATTTAATAAGCTGTCACACTGTTTACCCAGGAAGGCAGTGTTATTCTTGGCTTACTACAAGCGGAACACAAGTGGACCATGCTGTCATGTCCTGACGACTCTTTATGGCCTCTTGACTCTGTGTATTTTCTTTGGTGAGGTGTCTGGCCAATGGAAGTTGGCTCTTCCATTTTTGAGAAGTTCTATAAATTCTATACCAAGCCTTTTATTGGAGATGTGTTTGGCAAACTTTTCCTTTCTCATTCATGTCTTGTATTTTCATGTTCTCATAGTGTCTCTCAAAGAAGAGCAATTTTAAATTTTGATAAAATTCAATGTGTCAACTCTTTCGTTTTGTTAAAATGGATCTTGCTTTTTCATGTGAAAATGAACAAGTCGTCCCTTAACCCAGAGTTACAAAGATTTTCTTCTACGTTCTCTACTAGAGCTTTCCTGATTTCTAGTTATATTTTTGGCTCTACGATCCACTTGACTGATTTTCCACACAGGGAGTAAAATCTGGTTCATCTTTTACAAATTTATGTTTGCTCCAGCACCCCTTGTGAAAGTCAATCTTTCTCTTCGTTGACTGGCTGCTGCACGTTTGTTAAAAAGAGTCATTTGTCTGATTTCCCATCTGCTTCTCTTTCTGGACTCCTGTTATACCGATCTGTGTGCTGATGGTGTCTTGATTACTGCAGCTGGGTAGCAAGTCCTGCAATCAAGTTGTCTTGGCTACTCTGGGTCTCTTTGCATTTCATATACATTTTAGAATGAGTCTGTCAGTCTCTACAGAAAGCCTGGTAGAACTTTGATTACAGTAGAATATGTAGACAATTAATGGAGAAACACCACTTTAACTGTAAGTACCTTCCAGCCCATGAGCACCAGAATATGGATCACTATTTGTTTTCTGGACTCTTGCAACAATGTAACAATATAATATCATTTGCAGTGATCAGTCTTTTCATGTTTTATGAGGCTTTTCCTTCAGTGCTTCTTTTGGGTAGGCATAATAAGTGATAATGTTTTATTTTTAATTTTAATTTCTGGTCATTGGTTATTTGTATATAGAAATACAGGTGACTTTTGCATATTAATCTTGAACCTAGTAACTATGAAATATATTCATATATTCATATGAATAGCTCATATGAAATATAGTTACTAGGGAATGTTTCAATATAGTTCAACATTCTTGGAAGCTAATTTTAACATCTGTGCTCTGGATAGTTTTAATCGATTGGCTTTCTTCAATCACTTATGGGTTGTTATGATTGTGCTATTCTGCTTCCCGTTGTGACTCATAATCTGCGGCTAGATGCTTTGCATTGTGGATTTTTATTTTGTGCAGTGTTGGCTATTTTTATATTGTTATAAAAATTCTTTTGAGTAATGTTTTCATTTTATTTGAGAATTCATATAGTATATTTTGATCATATTCTTTCCCCTCCCCTCAAGTCCTCTCAGACCCTCACCCAACCTCCCAAACCACCCAACTTCATATTCTTTCTCTTTCTTAAAACAGAGACACAGGTCAGTTTGTGTTGGATAACTACTCCTGAGCATGGGTCCTGCCGTAAAGTGCTGGTGATATACCTAGTGTCACTCCATTGAAGAAAACTGATGTTCTCTCTCCTGGCAGCTACCAGTTACAAGTGACTTCTTGGTTAGAGGTGGGTCTTCAAGCCCACTTCTCTGCCTTTGTACTGTGCTTTTTTCTGGCTTGAGTTAGTGCAAGTGTTATGTGTGCTGTCCCAGTCTCTGTGAGTTTGCATGTGCACCTGCTCTGTTGTATCTGGAAACCACTATTTCTTGATGCCATCTCCCACCTCTGACTCTTACAATCTTTTTGTCCCCTTTTCTGCCTAGATCCATGAGTCCTAAGGGACCTTCATGTATTCCTGAATGTTCCGGGATGCATTTAAAGTCCTTGGGAACAGTTTGCCACTTTTAGTGCTATTTTGATATTTGTTAGACTCGACTATAGCACAATTTAGTTTAGGGCTAATCATCTCTCACTATGGGGGAACACCCCTTACTTAGTGACTGCCTTTTAATTATTAAATGTAATAACATAAAGTGGTTAATTAAGATGAAGTCTGGAATATGGAAACTCTTGGAGATAAATCTGCTTCTTACGTAAATCGCCACAATCTCTTACGCTTGTTTCTTTATTTGTAATGTGGATACAAAACCACTACCATCATGAAGCATTAATGTGAGACTTAATGAAATAATGTATGCTAAGTGCCCCCAGATCACCAAGTTTTTGGTCATTATAGTATTTTTCTAATTTTCTACATTTTTAAAGTTTTAAAAATGGCATACTAGTCATACTTGACTACAGTGATTTAAACATGGAGGCAATGAAAGCATCCCAGAAAAGCGGTTGCTGGACGTCAGCAGTGTTCAATCCCATCTAATGCTCATTTGAATATCAATTTTTAAATTCAACTGCCAACAAAAGGAGGTTTAAAAAATGCCTATGGTTGGAACAAAAAGCTCAGATGGTACCTACCATTTGGAAACCAATTGGAGGAAATTGAAAAAACAGAACAAAACAAAACAAAACAAAACAAAACAAAAACCCATGGGATTTCTGGCAGAGAGTGTAGCCTGGTGGTGGAACACTAGTCTAGCAAGGACCCAAGGCACTGGGTCCAACACCTGGTACCAAAAAGAAAAAGCCTTTCAGACTTTCCTCTGTTGTCTAAGCTGAAGTCTGAATGTGAGACTGAGGGTGGGGGGCTAGTAAGTTTTGTTTGTTGTGGTGTCATTGTTTGTAGTCCCCCTTTCTTTTGAGAAATGCCCAAATTGGGCTGATAAATGCTATGCTCTCTCTATTTGAGGAATGTGGAACCCTTAAAGGTTTTCACATATCCAAATAATGTTCTTTTGTGGTATTGTGCATACATCTTTTATTGGGGAGTTGGATGATTGGCTAATGAGATTTTGAAAAAAAAATCAAGGGTGAGAGTTGGAGAGATGGCTCAGTGGTTAAGAACTCTGGCTGCTCTTCCAGAGGACCTGGGTTCAATTCCCAGCACCCACATGGCAATTCAATCTGTTTGGAATTCCAGTTCCAGGGGATGTGACACCTCACATAGACACACATCCAGACAAAACACCAATGCACATAAAACAAAGATTCAAGGTCAATTTTTAGATTCAGGGTTCTATGATAAAGCAGTGAAAAATGAACAGCAGTCACGTGGGAAGACCCCTTCCTGTGAAAACTTCTGTCCTGGTTAAGTGAGCAATGTAAGAATGAGTTCTCACAGCCCAGAGAAATATGCTGCAAACTATTAGCCTTGAAAATATTCAAATGTACAGTCTTCTTCATGCATATAATTCCATCCGAGACTCACCATATTCTCTAGTGGCTAAAAAATAGATGTGGGGATTTCCGCAAACTGATTGATAGAGGAGTAAAAGTGTAGATATTTTCCTTGTGCTTTTTCCACAATAACATATCTCTGGGAGGCCAGGCCGTACACTGTGGCAGGAACTTCTGTGACAATAGAGTGAGCTGAGGTGGCTTACTGGAGTGAGCCGTATGGCCCCTTTCCTAGTGACCAAGTCACCTGCACTATGCTAAGGGTCTCTGTTACACAAAGCATTGAGAAAACGATGTGGGGATTTATGCTGGACTCACTTGTTCATTTCTGACACGGACTAGAAGCTAGTTGAGCACTGTGAGATTTCCGTGTCTTTTGTCTTGACACAGGACTTGCTATCCTATCTGTCTGTTCAAAAAGCTTAGTAAACAAGGAAGGGAAGCTGGAGACCAGACTTCAAGGTACCAGAGGAGGCTCTTGCTTAGTACTTCCTTCATACACCAACTTCTGAATTAACAGCTACTGCATGGAGTTTAAAGATTAAAAGAAAAAAAAAAGAGTTTATACTAATCACTCCCGAATAAATACTGTTTGGAGAAACGTCTTACCATCCTAAGTAATACTTTTATTTCAATGCCAAGTTGTATTTTGTTTTGATCTTGGAATCTAGAGTTTTCATAAATATTTCTTTGGGAAAATGTTAATTCTATGCTAGTTAATTAAGTAACTCATGATAAAGAAAACCCCCCACTGCAACTCTTTCTGATGTATTAAAACCATCCCAAGACCTCACATATCTGAGAGAAAAAAATGTACCTTAAGGATTATCACATAAGTCATAAAGGCTGCTCTCCCTTAAAGCTGGGCTGTCAGCAGCCTGCAAATTAGAACTGTGGGGAACGTTGAGATCTAAAGTTGATCATTAGTATGAAGGAGGTTCACACACAACCATTCTGATGGCTAATCTTCAGTGACAGATGCAGAGACAGGAGACTCAAGTGTTATTAGGAAACCCCAAGCCTTCTTCCACCCTGAGCCCTGTTGGCTTTCATTGTAGGCATTAGTCAGTAACCGCCAAGAATATGTCTGAAGGAACTGATCCCAGCCATTTCAAAAAGGCTATCCTTTGCATAACGTACTTAGAGACTCACTGTGAGTGTCACATTCTATGGTATACATACCACAAGATTTCAATTACCTTGATGTTTTTCTTGAGCTAATACCAATAGAAGCTTGTGGAAAGAAACTTTGAATAACTGGAAGACGGTCCTCATCATAGAGGCTTGAATCCTTATTAAACTGTGAGGTATGTTGATTGTACTTTTCATGCCTCAATTTCTTTCTCTATTTAAAAATTATTTATTACATTAATGATTTATGTGCCTGTGATCAGAAGATAACTTGTGGGAGGAAGTGTGGTCTTTCTTTCCACTATTCAGGGAAGAACAGTTCCCTATTTTAAGTTTATGTATATGAATGTTTTGTTTGCATATGTGTCTGTGTTCTGCCTGCATGCCTGAGGCCCACAGAGCCCAGACGACTGACTGTACTAGATCCCCTGGAACTGAAGTTCCATACAGTTATGAGTCACCATGTGTACACTGAGAATTGAACCCAGATCCTCTAGAAGAGAAGCCAGTGTTCTTTACCACTGAGCAATCTTTCCAGTCCAGTGGTCCTTTGTTTTGAACTCAGGTCACTAGGGTTAGCAGCAAATGCCTTTATTTTCTGAGACATCTCCCTGATTCTATTGGTTCAATTTCAATATCTGTAAATTTGCTTCAGTTTCTACAGACTGTATTGGGATGTTTTCATGGAAATAGATGATTGGATACCAGACCCTTTGAGGATATTAAAGTATGATTGTGATAGAAGCTGCCATGTTCACTTATATTTAGTTGATTGTGCGGGAAGATTCATCTTCCTGACTTGGCAGGTCATGTGACTGGTCATTGGGTTGTGGTTTGACATGAGCCACTTCAGTGTTAGACATTGGATTGATGGTATTGGTCCCTTGGATCTCTCATGTTGTGTTCTGGTGACAGATGAGATTTGCTTCCACTGTTTAGAGCCACTCGGAATGTTACATCAAGGAAGCCAGGATATGGGAGAGGCATCTTGACCCACAGTGGACGCTGAGCAAGAAGAACTAGATCTAGATTAAGATCTATTGAGATCACTTGTTTGTGTCCATCTTTCCATCTTTCTTTCCATCTCTTTCCTTCTTTCCTTCCTTTCCATCCCTTTTCACTCCCTACCTCCCTACTTACCG
>NW_021604636.1:16246496-16248519 GCF_004785775.1 Grammomys surdaster | reverse complement strand
CCCTCCCTCTCTCCCTTCTTTCTTTCCTTCCTTCCTTCCTTCCATCCTTATCTCCTTCTATCTTTTCTTCTTTTTGACAGAGTATAGCCCTGGCTGGGCTGAAACTAGCTTTGTTGAAACCCTGAGTTAAACTCTCAAAGTGAGTTCTTACAGAAGCTTGGCTCCACCCTTGTGATGCAATGCCTCCCTCTGTCATACATTTCTGCTTCTGAGATGTTGTGGACCACAGTATGCTCACTAGAGTTGATGTCATGACTTGTGGATTCCCAGCCTCCAAAATTACAGAGATAAACAAAGTTCATTTGCTTATAAAGTATCCAGTCTGTGATGCTGTGTTCTTAACAAAAAAAAAAAAAGACAACTTCAAACTATTTTGAGCCATGCTTTCTTCGACTCCAGAATCTTGTCATTTCCCTCTTGTCTCAGTGACCACTCTTCAGTCTCTTTTGCTGAATTTTTTTTCTTATTCCAAATACCAGTGTGTACTTGAGTTCAAACTTTAGACCCATTCTCTTTAAAACTTTTAGTAATATCTGCTTTCTATTTTATTTTGAGTTTTTATTATTTATTTTATCATTTTTATTTTTTTATTATTTATTATATGAGTATTTATTATTATTGCTTTATTGATTTGTTCATTCTTCTGTACAGAATCACAACCTTCTGTCTGTTCTGTACTGCTAATAATTTTCCTAATAGGCTGTTGGATTTTGACTTTAGTTATTGCTTTCCCATTTAAATAATTTACTTAATTACCCAAACAAATACATCATTTACATTTTTTTAGACTTTTGCAATTAGGGTAGGAGTTTGGCCAATTGTTATCATGTGAAGTGATCATGTTAAACATGTGAGAATGGACTGTCTATGAAAACCACCTTTCTTTGTAGAACTGGGCTGTGTAGGTTTTTCATCATGATTTGGCCACATTCCTTGAGTTATATAAGTCTGTGCTATTCTGAGCCACATTCTTACCAAATATCCTCTGTTACTATAACAGGTAGGCATTGCTGTGCCAAAGCATTTAGCATCTGTGGACTCTACCAGGCAATTCTGAAGCATTCTTTCATGATGTGTTAGTCAGATGTTGACCAAGGTTGCAGTCATCTACAAGTTTTCTGGGACTGGAAGGTTCACGTCTAAGGTGGCATTCATGGCTAGCATTTGGTACAGGCAAGTAGGTCTCTCTCCATGTGGGCTGCTTCATATAGCTCCCGAGAAGCCTCATGGCATGTGCTTGGCTTTCCTGTGAAGGCTGTATAAGCAGCCAAGGAAGGAACGCCAGTTTAACTTACTTTCAGAAGTCACATGTCAAAGGTGATTAAAACTGTATGCTGTATGTGTACCATGTTTGCATTATCCTTCCGTCTGCTGATGGATGTCTGTGCTGAGTCTACTTTTTAGATATTGTGAATAGAAAAGTTGTTAACATGGATGAACAAAATTCTTTAAAATGACATCAAAAGTCTTTCTGAAGTGGTAACTGGGTCTTGTGAGCCAGACACTGCATGTTCTCCTATGCCGATCTTAGCATCTGGTCTTGTATGTGTGCATTTATGTGGATGTGACTGTATGGAATTGGTGGGGAATTAGAAAGGGGCCCACGAAAGGAGGGGGAGAGAGTTTAGAGAAGAGAAGTAGAAAGGATAATAACACCACGTGAGGTGTGAAAGTGAAGGGGGAACGTTGGGGAGAGAGGGTGTAAGTGGGAGAAACGGGCAAGGAGATTTTGGGAAGGAAGCAGGGAGAGGGACAACTAAAGTCAAGTATGTATAAAAATGTTGTAACCTATTCCCTTTGTGTTAGAATAAAAGAAAACTTCAAGCCAAGTTTTGGTGACAGAAGCTTATAATACTAGCATTCCAGAGGCTAGAGGCTGGAGCATCAAACATTAAAGCTCTATTCTAGGTGAGCAGAGCTAAAACAAATTGGAAAATTTACTAAAACACACACACACACACACACACAGAGAGAGAGAGAGAGAGAGAGAGAGAGAGAGAGAGAGAGAGAGAGAGAGAGAGAG
>NW_021604636.1:16215204-16246486 GCF_004785775.1 Grammomys surdaster | reverse complement strand
GAGAGAGAGAGAGAGAGAGAGAGAGAGAGAGAGAGAGAGAGAGAGAGGGAGAGGGAGAGAGAGAGAGAGACTGGAGGGGGAGGATTGAAAGTCATTTAGAGTCTTTATGCCTTTATGCTTTGTGTGAAGTTTATTTTTTTCTCTACAGAAGTTTCAAGATGTCCTCCATCTTCTGAGGAATTGAACAATTATATGAAGTGATTCTGAATGATATAGATACACAGTGTGCCCCTTAAGTGTAGAATATCATGGGCTGGTGAGAAATCATTTGTAAACCAGCATACTGCCAAGCCCGACAACCTGAGTTTGATTACTGGAGCACAAAGGGTCAGAGATGATAACTGACTTTTGCAAGTTGTTCTGTGACCTCTACACACATGCCATAGCACCCCCCCAAAATAAATAAAAGTACAAAAATGTTTTTAAGGTTGCATATTGTCATTTCTACCCAATTCTATTGGTTGTGTCCCTCGGTGTGTATAGTGGCTGCCAAAGGGATGCATAGCAAATATGTTTCGGGCCCAGTGTAGAGTTGACTGTCACATCGACCAAAGACCATTATTTGCTTGAAACATTTTCTTAAATTTAATAAACAGTTTTAATCAGAGTTCAGGATGCTGATGAGTCCTGGGCATTATTACCTAAAGTGCCACTAACTTCATGCAGGACTGAATTATATGAGAAAGGCTAGGTTTTCGTGGGTTATCTGCTTGAACACCTGAGAGACAGAGAGTTTCTGAGACAATGAGTTGCAATACCTTCAGGAAGAGTTCCCAAGACTAATTGTTATTTGTAACTTTTTTTTTACACCCCCTTTCCTCTTCCTCTGACTGTAAATATATTACAGAAAATGGACCACTCTGGAAGCAAAAGGATCTTGAAAAGAGAGTAGAGATAGCTTCTGCAGGAACAATCACTATGATATATTCTAGATTCTCTCTGTTAGTTACATCTTATCTAGTCCTTCCAAAG
This sequence comes from Grammomys surdaster, assembly GCF_004785775.1. NCBI lineage: Eukaryota > Metazoa > Chordata > Mammalia > Rodentia > Muridae > Grammomys > Grammomys surdaster. The sequence continues at coordinate 16,245,514 of NW_021604636.1, read as the reverse complement.
ACCAGGCGTGGAAGGTGACATCTCCATTTAAATCCAGCAAACAAACAGAGTAACGCATACAAGGTTGTGTAGTGGATGTATGGTCTGAGACTTGAACCAGTGGCTATCTTTGAAGGCCAAGGGAAATATACTGCCTCCTAATATATTGATGCCTCCTATTGTATTATGTTAGTGTACACATACACCCTCTCTGTTTTATAGACACTTATGCATACATACGTGTACACACACACGTGTGTATACATATATATGCATGTATATATACATATATGTATATATGTATATATGTATATATATGTGTGTATATATATATACATGCATATATATATGTATACACACAACTATACACATATAGTCATTCACACTTCCCCCATACACATGCACTTACATGTGCGTGCAGAAACAGACACACACAATATTTGGACATCAGAACACTGAAAAAGCTTTGAAGCTGTGTGTCATTTGAAAGGCCCTGTCAAAGGTAAAATGTAGTTCTGGATGCAAAAACACTTTATAGCTGAAAAGTGCATTATAAGTGCATGATCACAGGGTTATTAATCAGCTCAGCGGAGAAGGAAAATGAGCCGTGCACAATTTCTGTTTTTCTCCTTCAGTCAGGTGATGATAGAGCACCTGCTCATTAATCCTTGCCTTATTAAAACAATAACAGCCAATCCAAGGAATACTCTGGAATTGATGTGTAGTTACAGAAGACTACCATTTGTTTAGATGTGGAATGGAAATAGCACTATTTCAAGTCAGAATGTACTCTCGATGGTAAATGTTTTAGACAGGAAATCCTGCTAGGCTGAAAACTTCAGGACAATGTCAAGTCATCAGTTCAATGTTAAGACATAAAGTGCAGCACGCCTGTGAGGCATTTTGCTGTAATGTCAATGTGGCGTCATATTTGTTTTCGATAGGAAGACATTGCCTTTGCAACAACCACTATTTCAGGAAAATAGGCCTTGGGTATGGGGAAAGCACATTTTCCTTGGACGGCCCACCCCCACTCTGGCGTGTTCTTCGGTGGCATAGCACATTAACGATGAACTTGAAGACAATCTTGAGAGTGAGCGATGATATGTAGCCCTCATTACATTGCCTTGGCACCCTGCCCGAAGACACCAGCAGCAAGAGCCTTGATTTCATTTTAAAAGGAGTTAGAAGAATTCGAAGAAGGTCATGGCCATCAATCTGTTATCACTGTGCTAGATGGGCTCTCTTTAAGAGATGGGGGTATGAGGCATATCTTAAAGCCACCGATGAGGGTTCCAATGACAGAACTCATCCTGCCACTTCCTAATGAAAGCATGCAGTGTCTGGGAGAGCCCACAATCACCGCACAACAGGAATTGTCTGAGAAAACGCTTTTATTCTAAATCAGTTCCAGCTAGAGTCAGCAAATAGTCAGTGAGTACAGCCAGACACGAATATGAAAGTACGGAAGAGCACCGTTCAATGAGGTTTTATTACCTTCGCATCCTGGTGAGTGGTGAGTGGTGAGTGGTGTTGTGCGGAGACAAAATGGCCCTGGTAAAGCCGAGAATGGATTGGAAGGCAGAGTGCAGCCTTGAGGGCCTGAGGTCCCAGAAGGTACCCCTGCCACACTAGCTGTAGCTTGAGATTTCTAGGGAGTGTCATGTCCTTTGTCCTATTCCTTTTGCTTTATTTTAAAGGATAATATACTTATTTTAAAGAAAATAAGAATATAGTACTTAGAATTCCAATCTTCCAACACAAGAGTTAGCTCTTTGAGATTTTTATTTCACTTTTAGGTACATGCATATTTTCTTATGTAATTAAAATTACGATGCATTTCAAATATGTTTATCAGTGTTAATATAAACTTTTGCAGTTATGAAGTTTTATCATTAACATTTCATAGTAATCTTTTAATCCATCAAGTTTATGTGCTACAATTTAACTATTTTATTCCTTTTGTCCATTTAAGTTAAAAATTATCCTCAAGTGAATATGATAATGAAATAAATTCCTTCATAAGGACACTTTTTTTTTCATTTTCTAAGTCATTTTCTTTTTTCTTTTTTTTTTGATGGATGCTCCAACCCTCATACTTTATTTTTTCTTCCGTAACATACATATCCCATCAAAATCTTTCAAGCAGTATAAAGTTACAATGTGATTACAGTTTAGTTTTCTTCTAGTGAATGGTTATAAAAAAAACCATTGTTTTTTTTCCAATATCTTTAGAAGAAATAGCAATATGTAGTACAGGTAAAGAAAACAAATTATTCCCCAAACCTATATACATTTGTAACTAAGCAACTTCTTATAGATTATCAAAGTGTTAGCAAGCAAGGTATTTTTCTCAGCCTGTTTCTCTTACTGGCAGGCAGCAATTTGCAGTTACAAAGAAAGGAGTAACTATTTTATTATTTATCTTCAAAATTAATCTTGTAAGAATCTTTTTTTTCTTTTTTTTTAATTTATTTTTTTTATTTTTTCTCAAATCGTAATTAATTCACACAGGGGTTATAAACACAGAAAGGCAGGACATGGGGAAGGGAATGACACTGGAGTGTGGGTGTTCAGGGGGAATACAGATATCTTCAGAACCGGGTATCGGCTAGGTGAAAGTTCAGGGGACAATTCACTATGACTCTGCCTATGACTCGCTTGTCCTTATCTAAGTTAGTATTGTCTGCCAAGGCTACCTATTTACAAGGTTTATGACTACTCAGGCTTATAAATTTCCACAAAAGCTGCCTGTTGACATTAGCTTATAGCCATCTGTTTCAATGTTTTTCCACTGAGACCCAAGACTTGGTGTTAGTATACATGTATGACAGGCCTATGGCTGATTTTAGGCCTATGGCTGATTTTAGGCCTACAGTGTGTAATCAGGGCTGCCCCTGACATCTCCTCCCTTCTCTAAGTATAGAAGGGCTGTGGCAATTCTAAACTTGCGAAGGTGGGGATAGAGGCCTGACCTCCAGTATTTGAAGGGGACCTTATAATGGCTCCAGTCCCCCTGTCATTGTCCAGTGAGGCATGAGGGCCATACCTGTCCCAATGTCTTTTTCCTGGAGAGGGGATACTTTTGACATCAACCCCTATGCAGTCAGGCTTGTCCCTCAGGGAACCCAGATAGATATTTTTATCTTTTATTTATATTCCCTTGCAGTGCTTAGCCTCGCAGCCTAAGCAAGAATTCAAATCGCCTGTCAAAGGGGGTTCTGGGTGGCCCCTCTCTGCTTGGTCTAGGGGCAGAAGTCCCTCCTTTTAGGTTGGGTGGAGATGGGTTTTGGAAACACCCTGTATAAAGTAACAACCTCATCTTGAGTCTCGTGGTCCTCCATAGCTAACTTATGATAATGTATCTGAGTAGGTTTTGCTACCAAATTATTTATCTATTGTATCACAGAGTTAGTCCACCTATTTGAGGGCCAGGGACCAGCAGAAAAAAGCAAAAAGAACCCAAATAATGGTCCCAAGATGGAAGGAAATAGGGTTGACAACCTTGGAGAGGCTGAAAACCAATTCTTGTACCAGCCTTCTTCTGTCTCTTTCTCTCTCTGATTTTTCTTAGGGCCTTCACTACCTATTTCATGCTCTCTTTAACCCTCCTTGTCTTGTCTATGTAAAGGCAACCTTCTTCTTTGAGGGTTGTACACAGTCAAGAGCTGTATACAGTCTTCTCTATTGTACTAGAGTAAATCAAGTCCAATAAGGATCTTTGCGATTTTAGGAGGTCTCTTCAGACAGCTAAACAAGGGATTTCTTCAGATTAGTGATGTCAATCTCTAGCTGTTTGATGTTCTTGTCAGTGGCCCTTCAAAGGTCTGAGTAGTATAAGTTCGGAGGCCAGCATCTGGATTAGAACTTCCAACAGCAGACATCACGGGTGATTCATTTTTACCTGGGATGCTGCCTGAGTTAAAGCTCCTGGGAGTCCCTCTTTCTCTCGGTTTTCTGGGGTTGGGTATGGAGCTGCCGCCTGTGACCTGCTCTATCCTAAGTCATTTTCTTAAGTTAAAGTTTTGAAGAATGGATTTAGAGAGTCAAGGCCATTTTACTGTTTGTATAATTTACCTTTATAGGTTTGCTTTCTTGAGAGATGTCAAGTGACCTTTCTTCTTTATTTATATTGTTGACTTTGGAGAGGCCAAACTAGCGTTCATGAATAGACTTGCCACCTAACCAAGTGTGATAATTGTATCAGTAATGGATGGAACAAGACACAGATGTCATACCAATGGCTCTTCATTCCTTCCTGTTTCCTAACTAGCAGTCTCCTGGTTCAGACACCTGGTTGACACACCCCTCAGAGAGTGAGTTCATTGCCTTAATATCGATGTGAAATGTCCCTCATAGATGTCTGTATTTGGATGCTTGGTCCCTATTTGGTATAGTTTTGGGAAGTTGTAGAACCTTTAAGAGTTAGGGCACTCGGAGTTATAGGTTTGCTGCTTGTGCCCTGGACTACTCACTGCCGACCCTACCTGCCCTTGGGGGTTGGAGGTGATGTGAGTGGCACAGAATCAAGGACACAGACTCCTGGAGTCGGTGAGAAATGCTGCAGCAAGCTCTCTGAACACTGCTGCAAGCTCCTTTAATACCCTCCACCCGTGCCCTATTGGTCCCAAGAAAGCATCTCTTCTAAACAGCAGTTCCTGATTTACTGTCTGAGCCAGTAATCCTTGGTCTCTCAGGCAGTCCTCAATTAGGTCCTCCTGCAGGAGATGCTTTTGTGGCTGTGCGAACCCTGGCGTCACATTCACATAGAGGTGGCCCTGCCATTCCTGCTACATAGGTCAGCCTTCCTTCCATCGGAAGCCTCTTCTGCTTGCTGACTGCCTCTATGATTCAAACAACTGCCTGAATTTTCAGTCGCGCCCTTGCTGTCAAGACCTACTGTGTCCCCTCAGACCAAGAACCCAATTAAATCCTTTCTTATGTTGCTTCTTGTAAGATGTTGAGTCACAGGGACAGGAAAATCAACTAATGACAGGGGCTCACCCTTCTGGGACAGAGCAGAGAAAACAGTGGTGGTTGGGGGGCAAATGACAAACAAATACAGTAAGAACCAGCCAAGCTCAGTAATGATGGGAAGTTTGTGTCCATAGCAGATCGGGCACATATAGAATTTCATTTGTGTCATATTTCACACCCCTGTCAGAAAGCTTGAAAGGCTTCAAGGGTTGCATTTCCTTTGTCATAAAAACTGTATACCCAGTGAAAGCATTGGAAAAATCACCCAGGAAGGCAAGACAAGAGGAAGTCTCTGGTCCGCAGGCTATGCACATGTCTCTTGGCAGTCTCGTCATCCATAGCACTTCTGGCTTCACTCCACATAACAGCTTGTGCACTTCCCTAGCCCTCTGAGTTCCCTTATCTACCCACTCCATGTTTGGTGGAATGAAGTTTCCAGTGTTGGCTGCACACTACACAGCTTGTCTGGGAAAGAACTTGATCCTAGGTAACATTCTGGAACCTGGGTGAGGGCCTCTGGGCATTTACGAATCTGGATGTTTGTGGGTTTAATATAAACAAATTTTGGATCGTTAGTTTACTGTTTTAGGCACAGGGACTGGGGCATGATTTTAGTACCTATACCTGCCTGTAGGTTCACGTTCAAATTCATCTCATGTAGAAAGAACTGCTTTTAATGTAAAGGATCCCTCCCTCCCTGCATCCCTCTCTGTTGTGGATTTGGTTTAACACTTGTAGTACGTTAATTGGGTTCCCAAAGTTGCACAAGAATCTCACATGTAAGACGCTGAGCCCCTAGTTGGCTCTAATTAGTAAATAAAGCTGCTGTTGGCCATTGAGTGGGCAGGGAGACAGAGGCGGGACTTTTGGATTCCCGAGCAAGGGGAAGGAGGATTTAGAATCGACATGCTGGGAAAGCAGAAAGATGCAGGACAGAGAGACATCCAACATGTAAGAGTCGGGAATTGTGGCCCAGGAGGGCTGTAGGCCTGGGGCTCGGGTAGCCAGGATGCAATACAGGTTTTAGTAAGTAATAATTCAGGAATATTGGAGAGGAGAGTGTGCTAGCCACGTGGAGGTTTGGGAGTGGCCCTGCCATTGAGTTGCTTGGACATATTAAAATATAAAGCTGTGTGTGTGAATCCAGAACACTGGGGTGGGTAGTGAGGAACTCGCATGGTTGCGGTTGGGACAATTTGAGTAGTTTTAATCGCAGACAGCAACATTTCCCTTTTTCCATGAGCCCTTCTTCCTTCCTTTTCCTTTCCATCTTGAGATATTGGGGCTCAGGGAGAGCATTACATCTGCTAGGTAAATTACCACTGAACGGCATCCTTAGGTAAAAATGAAGGTTCTTCAGAAATGACCCCAACATACTGTTTACAATGACTGTTGCTCACAAAGTCAGTCAATGAAAGTTACCCAGTGGATACCCTAGGAACTTCGGTAGGAAAATCTACTCATCACCTGGACCCTGGAAGGGAATGCCTGATGAGAGCCAGAGGGCTCTTGCCGTGGTGAGCAGTGCTGACCGTATCTTCATTGGAGAGCAGTGTGTTTGGCCGAGCCTCACACAACGTGTTCAGTTAATGAGACTAATCTGGATGCTACTGGCTTTATGCCTTGCTTCAACCTGTCATTTTGCTTGTGTAAGTTAGGGTACTATCTCTACAGATCTTGTCCCTGAGTTTTTGTTGGTAAGTTGTCTAGGCAGCACGCTAATAAGAATAATTAAAGTTAATACTGAGGAATCCAAGGAAAACATTCTCCTTAAAAAAAAACAGTTCTATCCATAAGTCAAGTTGTATTATGGATTCGCAGAGGTAAGGATATCAAACTGGTGACCTTGGCCTCTGTGACCTGACTTAAGCAAGGAAGACACAGATGATAGAGATAGAGACAGAGAGAACAACTTTTAAAAATGCTCTAACAAGACCTTATGAATCTTCCTCCCAAGAGTTCCTGAGGGTAGGAGTGGTCTAGTGATCTGTACCTGGGAGATGTCTGCACGGTATTACCCACCTCGCTCGCTTGCGCTGTGCTTTCTACTCCTCTCTGTGCTGTGCAGGTGCTAATCTTTCCACGTCCAGGGCTTCATAATGAACTCTGAGAAATAATCACTGATTTGCACACCTTTACTCCCAACACTCGGGAGGCAGAGAGAGGCAGGTGGAATTCAAGGCCAGCCTGGTCTACAAGAGTAAGTTCCAGGACAGCTAGGGCTACACATAGAAACTGCCTCAAAAAACCAAAAATGAATAATAATCACTGACTCTTTTTCTAAGATATAAATTTCATTTCCTGAAAATAATAGTCTCCCCACCCCCCCGCGCGCACGCGCACGCATACACACACACACATACACACACACACACACACTCACACATACACTCTCTCAGGGCAAGTATATGTCCATGGGAAATCCAGATGGTGTATGTTGGGCATTTAGTGCATTGGTCTGTTCTGTAGGCAGGGGTTGTGAAACATTGTGTAAGTTGGGATCATATGATACTACAAACAGGTGTGCATGCAGGAGTAGTCTTGTGTTTTCAGCCTTGTGTCCTTAGCAACCCACAGAAGTGGGATCTTTTCTAACGCTTCTGAACCTGAAGTAGCAGAGCAGTCACCAATTGTTATTATGGCTGTTCACTAATTCCTCTAATGGAGTTCATCGAGGTGACTGATAATCCAAATAGCACATAGCTCATAAATCAGGCAGCCCTGTCAAAGAACTGGGAGTCTCCATTTCTCTCCAGCCAGCGACCTTTCTGCATGTTTGTGTTAGGATTACGAGAAAAAGAGCCTGGATTCCACGAGTTCAGATACCAGTTACAACATTGCTCCACCCCTCTCTCCAGGCCAAACCCATCAGCCAGGTAACAGAAAAAGTGATGAAGGAATGGCCATTTAAGACTTCCTTCAGTAATCTATCCAGAGCTGACCTTGCTGGGATGGATTCTAAGGGTTGGGATGGTTCAGTTCCATCTGCCAGAGCCTCTAGCAGGAAGTTGGGCTTTTCTGCCAAAAGTACTTTTCACATCACCCCTCCCCGTCTTCCCACCAAAACCTCTCCACTGGCAAAACCCAGGAGGGCAAACACATCCTTGCCTACCAGTCCATGAGAATGCTTTACAAATTGCTAATCTCAAAGCCTGTTTGCCAGTCAAACAATGCCCTCCCCAGAAAAGCCTTCCACACACAGAGTCACGCCTGGCCCACAGTTAGGATGAAGGGATTATTACTTTCTAGACTTGGCTTGGGTTTCAGCTGCCAGAAAACCACCTTCCTCCTCCAAGGGGGCATGCATTCTGTTAAGCAGGACTGCTCCCTCATCTAAAGCACAGCTTTGAAAGAGAGAGCATTTCAAGAAAGGGTTAGGGTCGGGAGGAAGTGGCAGGGAGTCCTGATGCTAGTCCATGTGACAGGGGCCATGAATCTCTGTGTCTTCTGCAAATTCAGGCAACATCCAAAGGATATCCTCAGAGTGCTTCAATGCCACCAGTGTCTAGAATTGAATGCTATTCTTGCCAAGCGTGTTAGTTCAGATCTCTTTCTAGCACCACGTTATAGGTTTGTTATTTATTGGGAACATTTAAAGTATCTGTATAAAATCGCCCCTCCTTCCTTTTCTACTCTGTCCAAGCTTCCTGTTGGGTTCACTTTCCTCCTTCCTGAAGTATATAGTATTTAGAAGTCTCTCTCATGAAGTTCTGTTGACAGTAAAACTAGTTATTTGTTTATAGGAAACTGCTTTTACTTCCCTCTCATTGTTGAGCCATATTTGCTGTGTCTTTTATTAACAGCTGGGACCCCTATCTTGACCTCTGTTGTTGCCGTAGAAACCACTGCCAGTTACCCATCCTGGCTTCTTTTCTGTCATCATCGTGTTTGGTCTTCTGCAATGGCTTCTCAGCATACGTTGATGAGGAGCATTGTTTATTTCTTCTGCCTGGGGTAGAGGCTATTTTCTGAGCATTTGGAGTACTGTTGTTCATGAGTTTCACAAAAGCCTCAGCCCTTCCCAACCCCTGTCCTGCATCCTGACCACGTCTAGACCGCTTATCAGATTGGTTATCTTTCCTTCAGCCATCCCAAGGCACAGCTGAACCCATCCAGTGGCTTTGAGTGATTTTTTTGTTGCTATTGTCATTCAAAGTTTTTCTTTCTCTAGTTTGCAAATCCTCTTGGCAATTTTCTAAAGTTAGTTTCGTCTGTTTGTTCTTAATTGTATATTGCAGGACCGCATATTTCAGTATTTGATAATCAAGGTGTGGGTCCTGTCTGTTCCTTCAACTCTCACTATGCTGCTTTGCTTCCTTGTGTTTTAAGGAGCTTTTTGAGAGCTTATATTTGATTAAATTTAATTTATAGAAATAAGGAAGACTTGGGGAGAGATTTGTTTCTTGTGCTTGGAGCGTTGAGGAAGGAAGAACTCAGGATTGCCTTGGCTCTGTCTAGGATCTTAGCTTGCTGCACACATGTCTGCTTTGCTGTGCCTAGGGTCTGGGGCTCAGTTTCTACTTCCAGAAACAGAACTGCCTCTCCTCTCAAGCAAGTCTCATTGCTATTTACTCTTTGTATTTACTGCCCCCTTCTCTTCCCCTCTTCCCATGTTTTTCTCCCTCCCTTACTCCCCCCTCCTTTCCTTTTTTGAGTATATGTGTGTCTACTGATGTACAACTTTTTTTCTAGAGCTGGTGCTTGGATGACTTAATGTAGCCTCTTGTTTGTTGCATGGCCCTACCATCGAGCCACACCTACATCTATATTTTGTGGAACAATTCCTTTGTTTTTTTGATAGTTAAATATGCATTATAATAATGTATTTGGGCAGGATCTTATTGTATCATAGCACAAGGGTCTTGCAGAATATAGGTTAAAACATAAAAACGTATCTCAGGAGATCATGTTTGAGTCCTTGTCTTCTTCCAGTTTTAGCTAATATGTTGCAGAGCCTTGGGAATGTGCTACTCTGTTTGGTGTTTTGAGACAGGATTTCTCTGTGTAGTCCTGGCTGTCCTAGAACTAGCTCTGTAGATCAGACTGGCCTCGAACTCACAGAGATCCACCTGCCTCTGCTTCCCAAATGCTGGGATTAAAGGTGTGAACCACCACTGCCCAGGAGGAAATTGCTATTCCTGGCTTATAGATATAATGTTCTTTTTTTTTTTTTAGAATTTCATACATGAGTATTATATTTACATGATTTCTACCCCACACTCTTATTCCTCCAACCCTCTCCAATCCCTATCAAATGTATAACCTCTTCTCCTTTATTATTGTTACCTCCTGTCTTGAACAGGACTTGCATGTCACAGAGAGGAGGATGGTTAGGTGTCATTTTTGAATGCGTAGTTTATTGTTCACACAGGAAAAGAGGAAATAACCCACAGCAAATGAATCTAACAACACTACAATCTGACTCTAAGTGAGGCCACCAATATTCGGAGGGAGGATGTACCGAGGGACAGTGGGCAGAGGTAGCACAAGTCTAGTCTTGAGATGTGTTGCAGAAAGCTGTCTGTTTATCTGTTTGTTGTTCCTGTGGCGAAGGCATGGGGATGAGATGCACATCTCCTGCCTTTAGCTTTTGTTTGATAGCCTATTCGAGTTTTAGTCTCCTCTGGTGTTCTGATCTCCTTGATTGTAAACCAGAAGAAAATCTGATGAGAACATCAGCCACCTGTCTCTCAAGGGGAGAAAGGCAGGCTCACCTGGGTATCCTGTCTCTTTTTTATTGGGAAGTTATGAATGGTCCCTGATTGCAGTCATCCTGAGTGGATAAATGGCAAAGGGCAGATGGAATTTTGGTGTCAGACACCTGCTTTCTAGAACACTGCTTAGTGGATATTTTTAAAAGCCACAGAGAGCCATTGGTGATGGTTTATTGGGGACCCGGAGGGCAAGGATGAACAAATGATGCATTTAGAAGGATTTCTAAAAAGGCCACCTTCCTTAGCTTTCTAAAAGCATAGTATGAAAAGGAGAAGAAAGTTTTTGAATTTCCAAGAGCTAAAGTTGTAGTGAGAGTTTTGGTGTCTTTAAAAACCCACATATGTTATATATGTTTTTTTTGCTTTAATCCCAGGTGTGGGATATGGGGCTGCTTCACTTTGTCCACTGCTGTTAACTATGATTGTCTTGTGCTGGGGGCGGAGGAGGAAAATGTGGTGTGATTTTTTTTGCTAGCTGCAGATGGTTTAATTCTGGGGCCTCTGGAGAGGGTATAAATGCAAGAACCCCACAAGAGCCTGTGGTGGCTGATGCTGCTCCCTCTCTGTGTTGCTGCTCCATTGCATCTGCTATTGTTGGACTGCTGAACTATTGGATACTCTGACTATGTGTATTAGACATGCTCCAAGAAACCTGACAGCCCTAATCAGCAGGAAGTAGCCTATAGAGGTCTACTCCCCTTTCCCCTCAAACCTTCTTTCTTTCCTACATAGTATTAGGGGTTGGAAGGGATTAGGTTGGAATAAGGTAGGGGTATAACCACCCAATAAAATAATAAAACAAATATACCATCATATAGTAAGCAAAATTACTTAATTTATAATCAACATTTAAAAACATGAGGGCCAGTGAGATGGCTCAGAGATAAAGGTGCTATTAAGGCCAATGACCTGAGTTTGATACCCTGAACCCACATGGCAGAAAGAGAGAATTAACTCCTGCCAGTTATCCTCGGACACCACATGTATGGCATGATATGTACATGTAAGCACACACAATACATTTTTTAGACAATTGAACTGGATAGTATATAAAATGTAGCCATAGACTTGGGTGTCTTCTACTTCCTTTAGAGACCTTGTCCCCACACTCTCCATAGGCTAACCTTCTCTTTGAGATGCATGTAGAGAACACCCTCATGCAGAAATCTAAGCGACCAGCAGCTGCTGGATTCCTGCTCTGATTTCTAACTGGAGATTATTTTTTTTGAAGCAAGGCTAGGCAGATCCTATGCAGGTGGCAAGCATATCTACTGAGTCGGAGAGGCTGCCTTTGAGGATTGAGTGCTTTTTTGAGTCACGGGTTTCTCCTAGGGTGTTGGCAGCATCTCCCAACCATGGTGTTGGTCATGACCAGATGTGCTTTATTTAGCTTTCTTGATACAGCTTTGTTTTCAGGGCAGAAAACTTTTGCAGATGCTCCTCAATTCTGATAGGTTACATCATAAAACTATGACAAATAGGAAATGTGATAAGCAGAAAATTAACTTATTATCTCTAACATATTGACCATCTAGCTTAGCTATAGATTCTGAGTTTCAGTTGCTTCCCCTTGTGACTGCAGAACTGGCTGGGATCTGCATGTCTGCTGCCACTGACAAGCAGCATGACAGCATATCTTCCTAAATTTTGCTAGTCTGGGAAAATATTAGAAATAACAAGTTAAGAGTGTGGTTTCAAGTGAACATGAATTGTTTTCTCCTCCAACATGGCTAAAAATTAGTAAATTGATCTACACTTAGGCCAGACCTCTCTGTGTAAGTTTCCTCATTTTGCTTATGTCCAGCTCAGTGATCGGTGGGAGGTTGGAGCTTTGAGTATCGCTGTAGAATAGGGACAGTATAGAGCCTGCCCGGTGGGCTGGAGTATCTGGGATAGAAGCAGAAAAGGCTCAGAAGATGGGAACCCTCTCTGGAGGGGTCAGGGCGCTGAATACCAACATCGTCTCAGACTCTGAGAATCATTTTTTTCTTTTGTGAAATTAATGGCTTTCTTGTTTCTTGTCTTCTCTTCTGCTCTCCTAAACTCCTGTTCTCTGGTCCATTGCCTTTGATTCAGCAGCCTTGCTCTGCTGACACTCTGCTCAGAGAGGATGTGCTACCTTCTTTTCTGGAGTGCTACCCTTAGAGGACGCCTGCCTCAGGACTCGGTGGGAGCCACTCTAGCCAGTGCTGGTCTCGTTTCTCCCTTAGATTTCTGAGGACACAGCCAGAGGCATTGTTCTACTACCAGTCCCTTGATAAAGCCAGTGTGCCAGTGTGTACCACTCCACAGACTGTCCGCAAATCCCACAACATGTGCCATATTCTCAGATATTATCCTGGAGGGAAGGGTGACATTAAATGTTCTCTCAAGGGAAAAAGAAGGAGAAAATGGGACTGCTTGAATCTGGACATCAGAATGATTTGGCCTCTGTTTCAGAGCTATGCCACAGTGAACACGTAAGCAAACATTCATGGGATGACTTACCTCTGGAGAAAAATTCAAGTCTTTTGTTCAAAATGAAAGGTTTTCACATCCTGAAGTAGTATCTGGCCTGGTCTAGCTCAATCAGGGCTGAGCAGGATGATTATTAGGAAGGGAAGTGCCCACATCCTCCCTGTGCCTGCACCAAACATTTCCATCTGCTTCTGTATGTCCTGTCTGGTATTTCTATCTGAGGACGATGATGTACAAAATCTGTACATTGTTGTACTTGGTGTGTGATTAGGAAAGGCTACTATGTCTAAGGACCTCTTCAACAACTTGTTACCTGCCTAAAACCTCCTACTTTAAAGCCCTTTATCCCAAATGTCTACAACATTCACCATAATGATACCTTTCTGTGCCTGCTTGCTTAGATATGCCACACTTCTGCCTGCATTTGGCAGCCCTCCTGGACTTTTGTTAATCACATAGGCGTTGTGAGTATTAAGTTCACAAGTGGGTGCAGAGGAGATATTCTGATTGAACTGCAAATCCTTGCCACACGAATGACTCCTGCTTCTGGAGAATGCATTGAAAGACTTGTGCTCTGATGTCTCATTAAACTTAGGGATGCTGCTGCCTTTATTGGTTAAATGCCGTGGTCTGGGTAACTCCCCTTAACCCATAGCCGCCCTCATGGAAGAATGTTTGACAGTGACCCAGATCAACTTCTGGTGGGAGAACATTGGACACAGAGCTGCATTTCGAATGTTTCTACAAGGAGAAACAAAACAATGCTTGATCGAATTCGCCATCCTGAATTCATTTCATCTCATGGGCTTTAATGTTTCAGCTCTCTTAATGTTAACATGAAATGCTTCAGATGCTTTGAGTCCTAATCCTGTGGTTCTGCTCACTGAAGATAAGCAGCAAATTCTCATTTTATTTTATCATGGGTCACTAATGGGTCTAAATAACCTTCTTAGCTGTCCTGGCAGGACCAAGCAGAAAGAGAAGAGCCAAGAAAGGGGGTGGGGAGAGAAAATGAAAGGACGTGTGAGAGAACAAAGCAGGGAGAGAGGGAGAGACATTTTAGCTGCTGATTGCTTCAGGGCTGCCCGGCTCCTACATAATAAGCCTGGAATTAGAGAGACCATCTTCAGATCCTCAAAAGAAAGTACGTGGGGATCTGTGTGGCCAGGCCTTCTCTTTCTTTAAATTTGTTGATCAAAGGATAGGAAGGTAGTCAGGGCCCAGGATGACTAGGCACGTAGAAATTCCTGAGCCTTAATGTCCAGGTATGTGTGTGAAGTGTTCTCCACTCCCACTCCAAAGTTCATGTGTGGAAGGCTTGGACCCCCAGTGCTTCCCAGAGGTCAGACCGTTGGGATGTGCTTGGCTCATGGTGTCCGTCCTCTAGAAGAGATTGCACCATTGACGAACTCACAGCTTAAATGTTTGGGGGAGTTAAGCTTTGTTATGATGTTCATTCTCTCTCTCCCTTTTCCCCACTTCCCCTTCCATTTTTCTATCTTCCCCACCTTCCTCTCCCTCTTCCTTTTCTGGCCAGCAATGGTTCTACCATGTGCTATCTACTAGTCTTCTGTCTCATGACAGGTCTAAAAGCAACGGGGAGCTGGCCCGCCCCAGCCCACTATGCTCTGAATCCTCAAACAATCGTTTTCTCTTTGAAGTTGCTTTCTCTTAGGTATTCTACTAGAGATGGAAAGCTGACACACTCACTCGGGTTGGTCTCTTATGTGGCTCAAAGAGAAACATAGATGATTTCTCCACAAAGGACACGCAAAGTCTTTGTAAGCAAATAAGAATGAGCGAACAGAAAGAACTGGTAATAAAATCATGCTCGTCCTTCAAAGAGAGAAGCAGCTCAGGAAAATACACAAAACCACAGAGCCTTGGAGTTGCTGCCACTCTCAGACATTTCAGTCACATCTCTGTGCTTTTCATAGAAGGAAACCAAAACCAAGAAAGTGGAAATGATACGCCCAAAGTTATGCAGTCAGCATGGGCGGAGCTCCCTGCCCGGGGCACCCTTCACACTGTTACATAGACAAATCAGGACAGACAACAGATCAACACATTGCCTTCTTAAAGAAGAGCCAGGTCTAGGATAAAGATTATTTTTTGAGGTATTGAAAGCTTCAGCTTTGCAGGCTGTGCCTGACATCCTGTGAGCATCAGAGAAAGCATCCTGCAGCCTGTAGTGCAGCCTGTTCAAAGGGTAGCTGTGCATAGGACTCGCTTCCTGTGTGCCATGGCTTAGTTTCTATTTGGGACAAAGGAAAAGGATTAAGTCAAGGTACTTGGATCTCTAGAAAGTAGAGCATGGTTCTGTGTATTCTTTCTCCAGGGAAGGGATTGGATACAACTCAGATACCCCAATCCCAGGCTGCCAGTGGACACTGGGCAAAGCCTCCTGTTCTGGCTGTCTCTCCTTTGCTGCAGATGGAAAAGAATGCATTGTCAGCTGCACATGGACAGGAGGGAGGCTTTAAACTCATTCAGAGCTGCTTAGCCAGGAGAGTTACTGCTGAGAGAACACGGGCAACTTATTTCCATCTTCCAGAAGTGCCGTTTGTTAGCTGCACTTGGCCTTGCCCCATTAAATTAGCCTTGCATTCTCAGTAGCTTGTTGAAAAAATTGCCAGAGCTCTGCTTCATTGTTCCTTGGCAGGCTGTTTAGTGGAAGACTTTGTTAGCAAGTGCCAAGATACAATACCGAGACTTAGAATTAAGCCTGCTCAGAGCCCAAGGCTTCTGTAGACGGACGCTTTTATTTATTTACTTATTTCAAAATTATTTCTCAATGATGCATTCCATTGTAGTGACAGACCCCGAACAATTATGGGTCAGGATCAGTAGCACCCTTTCATTCTTTTTCCAGGTTTCCGGGAGCCCTGGTGACTCGGGGAGATCACAGCTTGTAATTCTTGTGAATATTTGACTGCTTTTTCTTTAGTCAGACCTAGCAAAGTTTGAAGAGTCCTATAGACTTATGTTCAGCAAAGAAAATGACTTGATTGTCAAATAAGCTGGGGCTGTAAGGTCAGCTTGATGAGGGTCATCGGTGCACCAATGTGGTTGATGTCCACGGCTCGCCTGGGTCCCTTGCCACTGCCCATTGATTTTAGATGCAGCACAGGGAGTCAGTGTAGCCAGTGGGTATGTGTTTCATTTTGAGATCATGAGTAAGTACTGTAGCTGATACATCCTCCTAGTAAGACCATCCTGCAGAATGTTCTTGGGAGCCATGCAGAGAAGGTATCAGAAGCCGTTCTATATCAGCCAGTCAACTACAGACAGGACCGTTGCTAGCAAGGCTTCTTGAGATGCCTTCTTACGTTGGCCTTTGACCTGCAGGGAACTGTTACTTGCAAAAATTAAGGAGAAGAGAAAGTCGGAACAGCATTCTTCCCACCTCCAGTGTGCTTTGGCTTCCCTGTAGATTGGATGTGAATGAGCCAAAGGAGTAAGGTCTAAAAAGATTCATTTAGCAAACATTTGCTAAAATGCTTACTGAATGCCAGCTCTTGGAGACAAACACAGCCCCTGCTCTCAGGGTCCTTTTCTGTGTGTGGGGAAACAGGGAAAGAAGCAAGTGTTTCCTGGTAATGAGGATGTGCAGTGTTAAAGAAGAGAGGAGAGAGGGAGGAAGGGATGGAGGGAGGGAGGGAAGAAGGGAGGGAGGGAAGGAGGGAGGGAGGGAAGGAGGGAGGGAGGGAGGAAAACAGACTATGGGGAAGAAGAAAGAGCAAAGTCACCATGCTGGGAATGGATCAGCGGTTAACAGTTTGTGCAGAGACCAGGAAAGACCTTGCTGACAGGTGGCTTTTGAGTCACTCTTCTCTGATGCCACATTCATTTCCTTGCTTATTCTGATTGAGGAGTGGGGCAATATCTTCTTACCATAGCTGTATGAAGTAACCAGAATTTACTAAAAATCCTGCGTGGAATGTGTTTTATTTAAGCAGTCGTTACACACCAAATCTATTGTCTATGCATTATGTAGAATTCTGGCTTCTTCGAAAGTCACAAAAAAGAGGACTCCAACTTTCCAGACTTTTTATTGCTTTTAAGGTATGTGTAGACCCAGAAAACTATTCCTTGAGGGATGGGAACACTCACATAAATGTAGAGTTGTTTTTACTGCCTCTGCTGTTCAGATCACTAGAGAGTATTCATTTGAAATAAAAGCAGTTTTGCTCAGGGATAGATCTGAATCAATGATACAACTTGAAATTATGCCAGCAACCCCATTCTCTTACAGCATATGATACAGTTGGTGTAGGATCTAGCAAAGGAATGTTTTGGCATTGTGTTAGCCACATCTGGAAGTCAGCCAGGATCTGGAAGCCATGTAGCCAATCTGGGTTATCATCATCATCTACTGGTCCAGAGTGCTCTGTAAAAACCGTTCCAGTTGGTATGTTAGCATCATTGATAGTCAAACAGACACGGTCAAGCATAGGCTAAACTGAGCAGGAGAGATGGCTGGGCACTTTAGAGTACTGGCTACTCTTTCAGAGGCCTTGAGCCCATATTCTTAGCACCCACATGAGAGGTCACAACTGACTCCAACTGTAGTCCTATGGGAATCGATGCCCTCTTCTGGAATACAGATGTATAGGCAGACAAAATCAAACAAACAACAAAAATAACCCCAACCCCCCCAAAACTCATATATAGAAATAAATCTTTAAAAATGAATAATGTGCTAAACTAATACAATACCTTTGTCATTCTCAGTCCTTACTGAACGAAATGAGAACATGACTGCTCCAAGGTGTGTGGTTGAGGAGAAGGTTTGTATTGTACATAGAGGGAGGGTACAGCCAGGGACACTTGGAAGAGTCCAGAGCAAGGAGGGAAAATGATAGGCTAGACGTGACCAGTTGGCATAACTGGGCCAGGAAGAGGACAAAGGATGAGGGAGGGGTCTGGGGTGGGGAAAGTGAGAGAGGAGAGGAGAGGAGTGAAGGGGGAGGGGAGAGATAGAGGGAGAGAGGGTGGGGCAAGAGGGCAAAGGGACCCTAAAGGACCAAGAGAGGAGAAGGCAAAGAGAGCGTGTGGCCAACATGGCAGGGTTTTATAGGAACTAGAAGCTGAGGGAAGAGAAGCTGAGGTCATGGGCTGGAGAGTTTGGGGTAGAGGGCAGGCTGAACTGAGAGGAGCCAGGACGCCAGCACAGGACTCTATAATTGGTACAGCCAAGAGAGTCTAGAGGCCAGCATGTGCGTATGCTAGTAGGTACCACAGTTGGCCATTTGGCATGCTAGTAGGTACCACAGTTGGCCATTTGTCCCAGGTTTCTTTTGGACCTGACATTTATAATGAATGATATTTGCTGTTTGTTTTTGTAAATTTAAAAAAAAATTAAATTGAGAAGTTATTATTTTGTGAGTCTTGTGTATATAGTTAAGTATGTACCCATGAATGCATATGTATTTTTTTCAAACTTTTTATAGGGATTTAAATTTTATTTATTTATTTATTTACTTATTTATTTATTCATTTATTTATTTTCAGAATGAGTCTTGTGTTATCTAGGCTAGTCTCTAACTCTGGGTCTAAACTGACCTTTTCAGATCAGGTTCCCAAGTAGCTGGGCCGGCAGATGCATACCACCACACCCAGCTAGGAGAAATTGAATTTATTTCCAAAGAAAGAACTGAGAAATGCCAGAAACTAAATTAGAGATAATTTGCCAAGAACCAGTGCTGATGTCATTTTAAAGGGTCCCCAACTCCTATGTTCCCTCTCCAATCCTGGCTGACTGAGATGCTGTGCTTCTGAGCTTCTAGAGAATTCTATATGTATCTCAACTAAGTAATAGCTAGCTGTGAACTCTGTCTTTCTCTGGCTCCCTTGAAGGCTAGGTCTATGTCTTTGAGCCCAAAGCCACCCGCACCTCGAATGATGTCTAATCTAAAACAGGGATCCTATATTTGTCTGTTGATTGCATAGACGAATAGAGTTATTAAGAGTTGGGTCTCATTGGAAGCCTTCTGATAATCAAAGCAAAAAGAAAATTGTACTCGCTTTACAGGTTTACATAAGCCTATAAATCTATGAAAAACACACTTGTTTTCTGCTCCTGGTGCTAAGTTCCTGATGATGACATAGAGTAAGCAGATAATGGGTGTCCTAGGAAACACATTGTCAATGCATCCCAAGTGCCTTTGCCTTGACTGAATGAAAGAACCACCATATCCTTTGGTGGGCCCTAACAGCTGGAGGCCAACTCCAGCGTCAGGAATTGGAGGTTCTTATTAGCTTCTCAGTAACTCTCTGTTGGAACTTCCCTTTCCCAGAGGGCAGTGAGCCTGGGAGCCCGCTTAAGTCTGCCACCAGATTCTAGCTCCCTGTTTGCAACCATCTAATAGACATCCTACTGAAAAAGTTTACTGTGCTCACCCTCAGACTGTGGCACTGAGTGACGTGCGAATTGAGGAAGGACATCAGTTGAGTCGAATGGCAAGGGAGAAGCTTGTGCTTGGGACTTGCAGGATGCTTAGCAGGGCGGAGCTTTCCCCTGTTGTTCAAAGAAGTCTGCCTTGGATGACTTATCGGCTGTATAAGAAAGTAATTATTTTGTGGAGACAAACGGGAATACAGGTGAGGGGAAGCTAATACATCTGGCTTCATTAACAGTATTTTCTAAGTAACTACTTCCATGAGAAGGGAGCAGTGCTAAGAAATATGAAACGTCCTTCCTGGGGGACTGAAGATGAATTGATTTTTTTTTTTTTTGGCTTGTGTGTGTATAGGTGCAGAAAGAGAAAAGGGAGAGAGGAAAATTAAAAGTCCTTTGATCTAGTACAAACAATTCTTCACTGAAATGTTTTCTGATGGATATATTTTCTTTTAAACTGTATAATAAAATAATAGACAAAGGCTGTGAATGGTAAAATGCTCAGAGTCAGCAAGGAAGGAAGCAAATATTTACTCCCAGCATTCTTTAAAGGGTTTTGTTATTTTCTTATCCTCAAACTCCTTTTAAAAATGCTTTGTTTATTTTTTAAGATTAATTTATTTTATTTAATGTGTGTGTTTTGCCTGCATGTATCTTGTGCACTACCTGTGAGCCTGCTGCCCATGGAGGTCAGAAGAGAGCATTGGATTCCCTGGAACATGAGTTACAGATGGTTGTGAGGCACCATGTCGGGGCTGGGAACCAAACCTGGGTTCTTTGCAAGAATAGCAAGTGCTCCTAATTGCTGAACCATCTTTCCTGCCTTGGTCTGTGAACTCCTACGGGGATCCTGTGAATCAACGGTATCTGGATTGTCAGGATAAATTCACTGTTGGCTTCGTGAAGTTAGCATGTGCATCAAAGCCAGAGTCCCAGAGCTCACACTGGAGCCCTTATCTTATTTTAAATTACTCCAGCCCTTCCCACTTGATCATTAAG
Organism: Grammomys surdaster; assembly: GCF_004785775.1. Lineage (NCBI taxonomy): Eukaryota > Metazoa > Chordata > Mammalia > Rodentia > Muridae > Grammomys > Grammomys surdaster. The sequence goes on along the minus strand of NW_021604636.1, from coordinate 16,224,988 downwards.
AGAGAGAGAGAGAGAGAGAGAGGGAGAGAGAGAGAGAGAGAGAGAGAGAGAGATCAATATCTCTTTGTAAGGTGTTCCTTTAAGGCATTATGTAGATACCAGAAAACATAAATTTCTCAAATATGTTTGTCTCTATTTCAAATATGGGCAGCCATTTTTGGAATTCATCAATTAAAATTTTGTTTTAGGGGCCTTTGAGATGGATCAGTGGTTAAAACCACTTGCTGCTTTGCAGAGGATCCAGGTTCAGTTCCCAGCACCCACATGATCATTTATATCTCCAGTTCCAGGAAAATCTGATACCCTCTCCTGACCCCTGAGGACACAGGCAAAAGCATGGTGCACAGACATACATGCAGAAAAAACACTCCTACATATAAAATAAATATACAAATGCTTTGAACACTGCATCTAGATTATAAACTCAAGAAGGCTGTGGATTTGGCATGTCTTATGTGATGTAACTCATGTACTGAGTACTCCACTCTGCAAGCTGATGTTCAGTAAGCATCAGTGTACTCAAGACTGAGTAGTCGTTACAGTCTTCTGAGGCTGGGCTATGGTGGCACACCTTTAGTCACAGTACATGGGACACAGAGGTAGACAGATCTTTGGCAAGTTTAGTCTACATTAGAGAATTCCAGGCCAGCCAGGAATATATAGTGAAACTGTGCCTAAAATAAATAAGTAAATAAATATGCCATAGTTCAATTACCATTTCTGTGAATGGATATTTGGATGATGTCTATCTTTCCATATAGAGCACAAAAATTTCCCTGTATCTTTATTCTTTACTATACTTTATAAAGAAATGTTCCATTATTTTGTTAAAATATAGCTAGGTGTGGCCTTGCTAAGTCAAAGAAATACACATTTAAATTTCAAAAACATTGTCCTGTTTAACCTCATCTTGGCTGACACAGAAACCAGTCTTTTCATTCTTTATAAGCTGCCATTAAATTCCCCAAACTCAGAAGGCTGATAAGTTCCTTTACCCTACTTAGACCCTAGCATAGGTAGGGCAGTGTCTTGCTTCATGAGAGGAGAATGGTTTTGTGACCCTATTCAGTGAAGTTAGTTTAAATATGCATGTACATGTGTGGGTTCGTGTGTGCCTGTGCGTGTGTCTGTGTGTGTTTGACTGAGTGTGTGTACGTGCACCATCTGTGTGTGAGCCCAAGGCCAACAGAAGATGCTATTGTTGGTTCCTTGGTAACTAGAGTTTCAGGAAGTTGTGATCTGCCATGTGGGTGCTGGGAACAGAAGCCTGCTCCTCTGTGAGAATTGTTAGCACTCTTAATTGCTGACTCATTGCTCTAAGCCTCCAAATTAGTTTTCTTAGACTTCAGTCATACACTCTTGGTTATCATATACTCTCTGCAATCCTTTTTGAATATATAGACTATGTCTCTTGTGTCTACAGAAGAAAACAAGTCTAGAGCTAGGAAAGGGTTTGCAAGCAGCATCTGACTCTTGCAGAGAAACCACAGATGTATTTCTAAACCCAGTTTAAACTCTGGGAATTCTTCACCACTTCACCACTGTGGTCCTGTTCTTGCCCCTATCAGCTAATGTGAATGAGAATTAAGATCCTATAGCATAGTCGTGAAGGCTGACAAGGATGCAAAGAAGCCACACACCTTGAGTTTTGCCCCATAGTAGGTATGGGGAGTGTCCTAGTTGGTTTTTTTTTTTTTTGTCACCTTGACACAAACCTAGACATATCCAGAAAGAGACAGTCTTAATTGAGAAAATGTTGTCATCAAGATTGGTCTATAGGCAAGTCTGTTGGGTGTTTTCTTGATTAATGATTGGTGTGGAAGGGCCCAGCCTGCTATGGGCAGTGCCACCCATGGGCTATTGGTCCTGAGTTCCATATGAAAGCAGGCTAAGCCAGCCGAGAGGAGAAAGCTTTACTAGTTTTCCTCATGGCCACTGTTTCCGTTCCTGCCACCAGGTTTCTACCTTGAGTTCCTGCTCCGACTTCCCTCAGTGCTGGATTGTGACCTGAGAGTTGTAAACTGCAATAATCCCTTTCCTTCTCAGTCAAGGTCTTTATCACAGCAATAGAAACCTAACTAAGATGAAAATCAGCACCAGGTTTGTGGGCTATTGCTGGGACATACATGATTTTGTTTTGGGGAGGATTGTGGAAGGCCTTTGAATCTTCGGTTTAGAAAACGCCAAGTGTGTAGAACTTACTGAGCTGCTGTGGGAACTTAAAAGATAATGCTGATATCAGCACAGACAAGGGAGGCCAGGCTTCGGAAGTTTCAGAGGGAAATTTGAGTCACTTCAAGACTCCATTGGGTCTGTTTGATATTTTGAATTAAGAATCTGTGGTTCTACTCAGCTAGGGCTGAAGACTCACTTGTGATTAACAGGAGACCAGAACCACTAAAGCAAAGTCTTTGTTTGCTGAGACAATTGATACTGGGACTGTAGAATCTTCTGTGATTAAGAAGAGAACAAGCTCATTGAACAAGCTTCTAGAAACTGTTTCTTCAGACGAGCACACAGAAACTATGGTTCCGAGGGAATTAAGACTGTATAACCTGCTAGCAATGGGACTTGGTAATGTGGAAGAATTTCCAGAGGGTGCCAATTAGTTTGGAAGGCTTGAAGGGATCAGAGAAAGAAGCCTAGGCTTGGCATTGTAAGAGAATAGGAAAGACCATTGGTGAAGTCACAGCCTTGGTTGCTGTAGAAACCCCAGAACTGAAGGAGTCATTGAAAGAAGTTTAGTCTTGGTACCAGGAGGCAGGGTTAGAGTCCCTGAAGACAGCCTAGGAGAGGCTGTTGGTGAAAGTACAGCCCAGTCACAATGGAGACCCTAGCACTTTGGAGATGCCAGTGCCATTGGGTAACCACCAAGGACAGCAGCTGGGGTGGAGTGGTAACTGGCTTGAAATGATGATGCAAACTGTATGTCCTGTGGATGGCAGAGCCAGAGAAGCTGAGCTGGCTAGGCCTTTTGGAGCTTAGAAGACCATGAGTGAATCTCAGGTATCCGAAACTGAGCCCTTTGCACTGTTGGACTTCCCTTTTGTTTTTATCTGACTGTAGCTCTGTCCTTGTGCTTCCTTTTTGAAATAGGAAGAAGTATGTAACTCCCTTTCTGTTTTATATGGGAATTTTAGAGGGATTTTTGGGTATTTTGAAGAGGCTTTGAACTTCAGAAAAGACTGGATAATTTAAAGAGACTGAACTTTAAAAGAGTTTGAATTTTTAAAGACTGTGTGGCTTTTAAAAGTTAAAATGTTTAATATGACATTAATACAGGATCTTGGGGGTAAACAAGAAAGGGATGGTTATGGTTAAATGGTAATGTATTTGTGTGTCAAGTTGACAAAGGGTCAATTGTCCTGGCTGGGTTTTGACAACTTGACATGAACCTAAACATATCTAGAAAGAGGGGATCCTAACTGGGACGAGGCCTCCATCAAGCTTGGCCTATAAGCAAGTTTATTAGGCATTTTCTTTGTTAATGGTTGATGTGGAAGGGCTTAGCCTGTTGTGAGCAATGCCATCCACGGGCTGGATGGTGCTGAGTAATACAAGAAAGCAGGCTTAGTAAGCCATGAGGAGCAAGCTAGAAAGCAGCTTTCCTCCATGGCTACTACTGTTGCAGTTCCTGCCTCTAGGTTCCTACCTTGAGTTCCTCCCCTCACTTCCCTCAGTGGTGGATTGCGACCTGAGAGTTGTAAGCTGCAATAAACTCTTTCTTCCCCAAATTGCTTTATTTAATTTATTCATAGCAATAGAAAAGTTTCAGGTAGGAATATTCACATGTGACTAACAGATCTTTCTACCTAACAAGAAAAGCCCAAAGTACGGGCCATTTGCATGGCTTTCTGCTGTGATTTTTTAGGAACATATGGAAACATATGTACAACACTCTCCCAGACAATGCTGGCAGCATTGTGTCATCTAAGTAATGGTCTATCTCTCATGCACACATGAGAATTACACATACCAGCATAATTTTATGTTTGCTTGGGTATGCAGGAAATTCAGAACCAAGTGTAAATCTGAACAACTCATTCACTCATTCTATAAGCCAGCATGGAGGACCACTGCATGCCAAGCATCAAGAAGAGGGATGATTCTGGTCTCAAGGACCCAGGGGAACCTCTCTCCAGGTGGCTCAGGTTTCAGGCAGGAGCTTTTTATTGCACTCTGGAGTCTTTACTTAAGATGCTCGTCTGGGGAGGTTGAGCACACATTTTCCCATGGAACCCAACCCCTTCTCCACTCAACTTATTAGCACTAGAAAGGGGGCAGCTCATTTTCTTCTCAGGTGTTGACAAAGGCCGCCTTGTCCAAGGGCCAAAGGCCTTCGGTGACTTGATTAACGCACAGCCTGGCTTGTGCCGATTTTCAGATGTAGACCAGTGGATGTCATCTGCTGCCTCATTAGGCCGGCATTCTTCCTGCTCCCTTGTAATAGTGTCACTGGAGCACAGAATAATTTTAGGTAAATGCTGGAAGGATACACAGCAGAGGTAACCCAGGGTCAGCAGCGACAGATGTTCCAAAAAGCTATTCTTGTTCCGCTCTGCTCTGTGCAGAGTGCAACAGGCACAGTGGAGCTGGGCCAGTTAAATGCTTGAGGAACAGAACATACAAGAAACAAAGACTGTAAAAAAATAATCTCATTCGGATGGTCAGTTTTTAGAAACCAGGGATGTCAGTGGAATAAACTGAACAATCATTTTGGATATTGAAGAGAAAGCTTGCTACGGAGGCAGAGAAGGGCCTCAGACATTTCATAGCACACAATATGGACGGTTTGTAGGATAGGAATTCTGCAGCATTTCCAATGGCAGTGGGAGCCATGCTGCTTGTATTGGCTCAGGGAGGACTTAGGTCACACTTGGAGAGTTCTTCCTGTCTAGGGACTGAAAAGCCTTTGAAGTAGAGTAAAGAACATGGACCCAGCTTTGCTCTCTCTTGTTGTAGTTGTTTTGATAGTAGGTTGTTATTCTCTTTACCAGAATGGACTCCAAAAACCAGTTCCTGTGGTTGACACCAGACAGTGATCTAATTCACCACAGCATGGAGCTCTCCTTGGCCAGGTGGAGGTGAGAGTTATTCAGGGACCTCTTCCTCACACTGGAATACCAGCAGCAGTGAAGGCCACTTTTGTAGGGCATTCCTCCTCTGTAGTGAAAGCCATCTTCTCTCAGGTCAAGGCTGCCAGCCAGCTTGAGACTTAGTGCTGAGCAGGATACACAGCACTCTCACAGAACCACATGAGTTGGGAATCAGAGTTCCCTTCCAGCAGGACTGTCTAGATGCGACATAATAGCCAGACTTCTCTTTGCCCAGTGATGCTCCCATATAGGCTAGAGCCACTTCTTGGGGGGAATCCCAGAGAAGATTCACTGCATTCAAACATATATATGGAATTGGCAAGGTGGGCTCATTCAGAGTTACAAGGACAGTTTCTTGATTCTCTGGGACTTGGATGGATCTGACACATACCCACTGGGTCATGAAAGCCCAGGTCTGGACTAGACTCGTCAGGTCATATGACTTCCTACACTTCAGCCTTGTTTTAGGGAATGTCTGAAGCACTGAGTTCTATTGTCATACTGATGAGAGAAGGTTTTCTATTACTATTTAATTGAGTGGACAACAACAACAAACGAAAAAACAAAACCAACCAGTCAAACAAAAGAACCAGCCCACTATTTCTTAATTACTATCACATTGGCCTGGAGAATTTTAAGAGAGTGGAACACTGTGGAATGAGTTCCTTGTCCTTCCTTGAATACTCCTTCTTCCCAAAGGCCCTTTCTTCATCTACCCCGTGTTTCCTTATCAGCTAAGCCTGAAAGATGAGAAAAAGACCACGGTTTGAAAAAAAAATTAACCACCTTTGAGAAGTACTTAGTCAAAAATTAATCGTACTGTAGATTTCTTACCTGCAAAATTTATTGCATATGTAAGAGCATTTTGTTTTTCGGTGCCTCCCATGTGCAATTAGCTCCTAGTAAACCCAGACCCTGCTTTTCCGCAGTTTCCCTTGCTACATAAGTGATTTTAAAAGAGAGAAAGCACAAAAATGAGTTAGAGAGACGGAGAAGGTAGTGAGTGAGGTTACACGGAGGTTTACCGATTAAGTGGCATTTTGGCATAGCCAGGTGGATCCAGTAAGTACACAGGATGACTGTGGAGGATGGGGGCATCCCAGAAAATAGGAACCATCTGTACAGAGGTTCCAAGGCTAGAATGTGTGTAGCATGTCCACTTGAGTAGGGAGAGGAGAGAGATCAGAGGGATATCCGTAGTCAGCAAGTGGGTTTGCTGCGGAAGGACACCAATTTCTATTGGTTTGTCCTGCTCTTGATCTGCAGGGCCTGACTGGGCATGTGCCAGTCGAATATTGAAGCTCTCAGAAACCTTGTTGAACATGTTTTCTGATTAAATTTTACAGACACATTAGCCAACAGAGGGATGGGGAGGGAACGTGCAAAGGAATTTGGATTTTCTGCAGTGAGTTCATTAGGCTTATCACTAGACAATTCATCTTACTAAGATGCTGTGTTTTAAATGAATAAATAAAATGGCTAGAGGCTTGTGCTTATTCATTATTGGAATCGGAATACGTGAACAGGGTAAAAATGCAGGTGCTGGGAAAAGATACTTTGTGAAAGTAGGTCTCTCCTGTCCTGTGGTTCTTTTTCCCCAGAAGCAACTGATGTTAGCAGAGCCTCAGAGTGTTTCTGCATGTTCTCCTGTCCTTATAAAAGCATAGCCTAGCGGCTGTACCGTTATTGTGCTCTTGCAGATCTTGGAGCTTCTGTTGCTCAGAGAAGTGCACCAAGTTGCCCCCTTCTTGTTAATAGCAGTGTCGAAGACCACAGTTAACCCTTTACCCACTGATGGCCACTAGAGCATTTGTCTCTCTCACTTCAACAAACACTATGATGGAAAACCCATGTACATTCTTCATATGGCATAGTTGTAAGAGTTTCTATAGGAAGAATTTCTAGATGTGTATTATAGATAAAAGAGGTTTCTATTTTGTTTATATTTTATCTATAAACATGTCTTTTTCTTTGTGTGAGAATTTCCTGAAAGGAAATCACAAAGAAAGGAACATAACGCACGACTTAAGTAACACACACACACATGCATACGTCAATGATAAAGAGAAAAATTCTTGAAAGAAACAGGAATTAACCAAGGTGATCTATTAAGGAGTAAAGAACAGGAAGCTACACATGTAGCTTCCTCAGAGAACTCCTGGAACAGGAAGTGAGTAGAGGGAGACAGTCAGTTCTGAAGGAAAACAAAAACATGATCCACTAACGGAACTTCTGTATTTTCATAATTTACTCTAAAGTGAAGGACAGTCAGGTGTGGTAAATCACTCTCCAGGCCAAGGCAGGAGGAAAGCAAATTCAAAGCCAGCCTCGGCTACACAACAAGTTCATTGCCAGCGTGGGCAACTTGACAAGATCCTGTCTCAAAAGAGGAGAATTGTTTTCCCTTTAATTTCCCCCCTTTTATTGAGTAGCTCTCCCCTCAGATATGATATCCTCCTTAGAGTTTTCTCTCCCCATACCACCTGAGTTTCTTCCCACCTCCCCTCACATCTGGATCTATCCCCTTCGTGTCTTTCATTAGAAAATGAAGAAGCTTCTAAGGGATAGTAATAAAATATAATAGATAAAACAAAAAACGATACACCAGAACAAAACAAATAACGAGAAGGAAAAGAACCCAAGAGAAGGCTCAAGAAACAGATACAGACAAAGACCTGTTCATTCCCACAGTCGGGAATCTCATAAACACTAAATAGGAAGCCATACTATATACACCGAGGACCTGCAGGGTAAAAAGAGAGGAAAGAATATAAATAGAATAAAAGTAAAGAATAATATTAAGATAAAAAATACCCTGACATGACATTATGAGAGAAAGAATCTCCAATGATAATTCTGTGTTTGTTTTCTTTTGGCTATGCACTGTGGAGCATGGGGCCTACCATTGACCATCTACTGCTGGGAATGGAGCCTACAATTGGCCATCTACTACTAGGCATGGGGCCTACCATTGACCATCTACTGCTGGGAATGGGGCCTACGATTGGCCATCTACTGATAGGCATGGGGCCTACCAGTGGCCATCTACAGCTGGGCATGGGGCCTACCATTAAGAGTAGTTTGTTTCCCCAGTGAGACTCCCTTGAAGAAAACTAAAACTTTGTTTGTAAGTAGTTATTAATTGGAGATAGCTTCTAGGTTAGGGGTGGGAGGCTGTGTCCACTTCTTCTTTCAGCTCTAGGACCCCATTTGGTGCAGACCTGGGCAGGCCCTGTTGATGCTGCCTCATTGTCTCTAAGTTTATATGCCCACTGACCCTGTTGATTTAGGGAGCCATGTTTTTGGTTTGTTCCGTCTCCTCTGGCTCTTACACTTTATCTGCCCCGTCTTCTACAGGGCTCCCTGATCTATGGGATGAGGGATTTGATGGAGACATCCCATTTAGGATGAGTGCTCCAAAGTCTCTCACTCTCTGTGTACTGCTTGGCTGTGAGTCTCTGTATTTGTTCTCATCAGCTGCCTGAGCTGGAGGAAGTTTCTCTGATATTGGCTGAGCAAGGCACTGAAAAAAAGTGTGTTTATGTCTGTGTCCCTGACCTAGGGATTACACTCAGATCATCAATCTTCCTGGCAGTTCCCCTTACCCACTGGGCAATCCTACCATCCCTAGGTAGACATCGCCCATTACATAAATTTATATTGCCACTAAGACCAACAGCCCTGATTTCTTCCATCCTCAGCAGCACACTGTGTTGCTGTTCTTTTGTGCTTGTTCATTTGCTGTAGTTTAATCTGCACTCCTTTGCAAGTGAGGTAGACTTCAGACATGAACAATATTTGGCGTTAGTCCAGGAATGTTGTCTGTGTGATGGATTATTTGAGAATTTGGGGGACTTCTTAGAAAACTAATGTATGAGAAGTTCTCTAAGCACCCGAGGGTTCTTACAAACAGAATATGACTTCTGTTCTTAGGGAGTAGACTTTTATTCAAATCTTCCAATTAATCCTACTGGTTAAGCTGCTCTGTCATCTGTAACACTGCTCATTCAGTCTGCATCTTTTCTCAGATTGTTTGAGAAGAAACAGGTTTCTTATTCTTCCTTACAGTTGACACTTTTTACCCTTCATATTTTTGTACACTATTGTGTTAGGAACATCATTGTTAATTTTTGGGTTTGGTGCATTTTCAGCATGGATTGCTCCTTTAAATAATTTTTTGCGCACGTGTGTGTGTGGATGTGCGCGTGCGCGCGTGCACGCGTCCTCATGCATACATATATGCATTATGCACATGTGTATAATAATGTGTGGGAATATGGTGTGCTAGTGCATGTGGAGGCCTACGGTTGACATTGGGAGTCTTTCTGGATGGCTCACCACTCGATTCACTGGGCAGGGACTCTCTGTTGAACACAGAGTTGGTTATTACTATGGCTAGCCTAGCTAGTCAGCCTTCTGTGGGGATCCCCTGTGTCTGCTTTTGGAGTGCTAGAATTGCGGGCAAGCCACCATATACACCCAGTGTCATGCACACCCACCCCACATCTCATACACCCAGCGTCATGCACACCCAGCGTCATGCACACCCAGCACCATGCATACTCAGCATCTTGCACACCAGCATTGTGCACACTCACCATCATGCACACCCAGCATCGTGCACACCCAGCATCATGCACACCAGCATCGTGCACACCCAGCATCATGCACACCCAGCATCGTGCACA
>NW_021604636.1:16158899-16215194 GCF_004785775.1 Grammomys surdaster | reverse complement strand
AGCATCATGCACACCAGCATCATGCACACCCAGCATCATGCACACCAAGCATCATGCACACCAAGCATCATGCACACCCAGCATCGTGCACACCAGCATCATGCACACCCAGCATTGTGCACACATCCAGTATCACACACCTGCACCCCACATCACATGTATTCTACATCGTGCTCACCCCGCATCGCACTCACCCAGCATTGATGCGGCCTCTGAGAATGTTTGCTGCTTCAGAGACAGTTGCATTACACTGAGAACTTTCTTGCTCCCAGCTTGTTTCTTTTTGTCTCTGATGTGAATATTGCTCTGTGAGCCTTTTTCTGTTTGCTTATTTTAAGAATTAACATGGTGCTAACTTTTTCTTCTTTGTAACATGATGTCTGAGAGTGGTGTGTTCTGTAATGTGGTGGCAGGATGTGGCAGAAGGGGGGCTGAGTCATCTCCCCTCCCCACTGGTCTAGTATCAAATGAAGTTTAGTTGGGACAAGGGAAGAGGGTCTGGGGAAGGAAGTAGAGGCAAAGAAAGAAAGGGGACAGAGAAGGACAGAAAGAGAGAAGAGAGAGAAAGAATGGAAGATACTGGCCAGGAATGTGTGAGGAGAGAGGAAGGAGAGAGAAGGAGTGGGATGAGGGAGAGATGGATGAGGGATGAGGGATTCTTTTATATGTGAACCAGAAATGTACCTGACTGTTGCTGACTGTTGGGCGGAGCCTAGAGGAAATGCTAATGGAGAGAATTTAAAGAGAAAGATTATTTGGGCTGAAGATCCAGAGGTTTCAGTTCGCAGTTGGGGGATGTATTATATTGGGCCTGTGGTAAGGCAACCCATTGTTAGGGCTGCTCTGTAGAGCAGAGCTACTCAACCACTTGGCAGCCAGAAACAAAAGCACAGCAGAAGACAGCCCCAGTGTTCTACAGATGTCTCACATGCACTTCCCTGGTGACCTAATTTCCTCCAAATGTCCATCTCTTGAATGTTCCACCAACTCACTTATGTGTGATGGACTGGGAACCAGCTCTCCTCTGGGGTCTGTGGGAGATGTAGCCAAACCTTAGCAGTTAATATTTGAATGCATTTTTCATTTTCTTTATTCTTTGTACATTTTATATCATTTTGTTCTGCAAAAATATAATTTGAAGATCATATATATGTATATATATACATATATATGTATGTATATATATGTATATATTAAATTATATATATATACTGTCTAGATTCATATATATGTATATTTATTCATATACATATATATGAATCTAGACAGTATAATAACACAAACCCAAAAAGACAAAATTGGTGTGTTTTCTCTCAGATGTGTATCCTAGCCTGTAATGTTATCTGTGTAAGTATGTAAATATGCGCAAAGCCTTAAAAACTAGAAAGGAAACAAAGGGTAATGTAGGTATTGAGGAAGGGCAGGAGAGACGGCAAATTTGGGTACTGGGAATGGGCAGGAGGAAGAAAAGGAACACAAGGAAAGAGGAAAAGAGACTGGGAGTGTTTACAAGAAAGTTGGGGAGATAAAGGCGTGGTGAATATACTAAAACACACATTGTCTGAAAACACCGTAATATTTAATATCTTGAATGATAATTAAATAAAATGAAAATCACAGACTAATGAATTATATTTGTAAACTCACACAGCATTTTGTATCTTAATAAATGGATTTACTATGTTCATAGTTTCTGAATTACTAATGTATTTAAAGGTCTGAAACTAAGGCGTCCTCAGGGCTAGGTCCCTCTGAGAAATCCTTTGCTCTTGTGAGCTTCAGGTACTGGCCAGCCATCTTTGAACTCTAGTCCTATTCACAGGCTAAGTTCATTGCTGGAGGAGGAGAAAGTTCCTCTGATTTGGAATTCCCTCAGCTGAATAATTAATCCATTTGCTTGACATTCAGATTTGGTCTGCTAGAACACACCTTAATAGATTCCTAAATTTCAACCATGCCACCCATCAAAACCCCTGATCAGCTTTTAAGAAAGGCCAGTGTTCTGGCTTCCCAGCTAACACCAGTTAAATGATGTCTTCTTGGGAGGCTCCAGGCCCAGGTGCCTATAAAGACACGGTTCTGGGGATTGCACAGTGCTGCTGGGGCAGGTTCTACTGTGGAGACAATCTGGATGAATGTACCAACACACTACTAGGGCTGAGGACTTTACTAGGGCTTATGAGCCCCACCTTGCTTTTCTCCAGAAACAGGAACCTTTAGCATTTACACAGGGTTTCAAACCAAGAAGTCATTTAGCATCTGCTAACTGCTTCCTTGGATTCAAAGTCACGGATGAACTTACCAGTATACTGTTGGGCAAGGTTAGGAGTAATTGCAGTGGTAGAAGTTTGAGCCAGAAGCACGAGAGTCCTAAAACTTATCCCTTCCTTTCACCAGTTGTTTTCATGTTTACCGTCCCTACTGTGTGTTGATAGACACCCTATGCCTGCTTCCTGCCTTTTGGGAGGGGCAGTAAACAAAATACATTGTTAAAAACATATTTGCCATATTTGTCTTATTATAAACTGCTTATGTTAAGGAACTACGGAATGGCATTTTTAAAAATTAGCAAACTTTATTATACCTTAGAATATTTACAGAAAAGTTAAAAGAGAGACCCCTATGTCCCTGCCACTCAGTGTCTGCTCTCCTTATCGTCTTACATTTGATGGCACTTGGTCACAGTTAATAAGCCAGGAATAATTTACTAACACTCATGTGCTTCACATGTCCCTGGTTTCTCCCTATAATCCTTTATCTGCCCCAGGATTCCATTCTAGGGTAACAAAGTACATTTATAAACTACCCTTTATTTTGTGTATTCCACAAATCCATTGGTTTTCTAGCAAAATGCAAGTTAATTGGTATCTTTCCACCAATATAAGAAAATCAACACCCCTCGTTTTCCTTCGTTTTTCTGTCCCAAGTCCTTGCTTAGGAGGGTATATATTTTGGTCCTACCTGGTTTTTAGGACTCTACACGCTAGTGAGTGTGTGGACTGGGCCAGGATAGTCAGTAAAGACACAGCTGGAGATGTAAATAAAAACCACAAGCGTGCAATACCCAGTGGGGTCTATCCAGTTTGAAAACTTTAGAAATATGTGTTCTGAAATTGCACAGTGATGCAAGAAAGAGATGGTTAGGGAGAGGGAGGGAGGAAGGGAAGGAAGCAAGCAAGCAAAAAAAAAAAAAAAAAAAAAAAAAAAAAAAACTTTTCCCCCACCTCAGAAGTGAGGCCAAGGGGATCGACTGTGAGTGAGGGAGACAACACTACATCTCTTCAGCCACGGCCTTTCTGTACCCTGTTGTCTCTCTTTGACAAGCATAAAAACACAACTATCCGGAGATGCAATAAATAATCCCCGCAGAGTTTAATTGTTTTTTAAATTGCAATCATAACTAATTAAATGCTAAGATGTGAACAGCTGTACAAGAATATTTCACAGATCTCTTGGTGCCCACCCCACTCCCACCCACCCCCCCAGCTTTTGATAGTACTATAAAAAGACTAGCTCCCTGAAACACACTCTCAGTGAGTATTTTATGTTTTACATCAGAAACTAAAAACCAACCTGAGAGTTGGCAGAGAATGGCTTGGCTGGTTCTCGTCCAAGCTGACGGTGTTAGATCTCTTCAGTTAGTGCTGTGGGCCTGTGAGTGGTCACTGGGTTCTGCCAGTGAGGATGGAGACCAAGACAGGGGCAGGGGAGGAGAGGAGAGGAGGGAGGGGAGAGCTGGCATCCTCTGAGTAGGGTTCTTCCAGTCAGCACACTGGGATGTATGCCCCTCACCTTGGTGAAATAAATGAGGTTTCTGTCTTGAAGGAGTATGCAGGGAGGTGGGATGAGCAACAGTGACTGTAGCCAGCAGGCAAGAGCCACGCCTCCATCTGTATGGATACTCCTGTATTAACGTATACAGAGAATCAGGACTAGCTGTGAGGTCTCTTGCATTGGCTTCCTTCAATTTCCATTCCTGGGCAAAGTGGAGCTGTAACTGGCCCTTTAGAAAATACACCAGTGCTTTGTGAGTGTAAGTCACAGCATACTTACAGAGGTCCAACTAAATCAACAGGGAATCAGAAAAGTGACCCCAGAAGGGGAGCTCTGTAGAAACAAACCATCTAGTCCCCTCACTCGTTCTCTGGAGTTTTCATGACACAGTCCTGATTTTTATTTTTCATGTAAATATCAGTTGCTGCTTTTCAATGGTTCCTGTGGAATGTGCACCAGGGTGGGACCCTGAAGGTTTGGGGGTGCCCTCACTGAAAACAAGCATATGCATGTGTGATCTTTGTGGAGGGAGTGTCATGGCTCACAGCAGATTCTTCAAGAGGTCCATCATTCAAATTTCTGAAAGGCACATTTTCAAGGAGGGAGGAGCTTCTTTTAGGGGAACTCAAGTAGAAAAAACATAATACTGTAAAAGTGTAATGGGGATTTGAAGGGTGTGGTCAAGAAGACCTCTCGGCTTTATAGATCATGGTTGTAAGGCTACTCAGAACAATATTAACAACTTCAAGATTTGTGAAGGAAAAACAACCCCCAGAAAAATCCTGTGATAGCAAACAGTTGGGACTGGAGGCAGGGACCCACAGTCATGGGCTTAAAAGACCCTCCTTATTTACCTGCTGGCACTAGGGACATTTCTCAAATATTGCATAGGTTTATCTAGACCATTGTTTTTCTAAACATCTTAGCAATTCTGTCAAGCAGAGTGAGAAACTTAAGGTGCCTATGTGGAAAGTTCTAGAATAGAGTCTGACTGCAGGATGGATCATATTTTGGGCTTGTCCCACTGTTTTGCACTGAGACCTGTAATGGAGGATGTGATTCCTTTAGAACATGGACTCAAGCTCTATGTCAAAGGCAACCAATACTATGCTTCTAGAAGGTTATGAGATGACTGGGTAGCTAAAAACCTCTGCACATTGTAAATGCAAATCAAAACAGAACACCTTTGATGAAGTAATTGGAGAGAAGGCTGTTATCGGTGTAACTACTAAGTTACCTTTGGCTTGTGATGAATAGACTCATGAGCCCAGGAGATGCTGTCTCTGAAGGGCAGGCTTAGAAAAACCTCTTGAGAAGCTTTGAGAGGAATTTAAATTAATTCTTGTTTTACAGGAATTTATGTATTGTGATTAGCTCCAGTCAGAGTACATTGTTCGTTGCTTTAGTATGACTACAAGAAGGTCCTATTGAGTAGGGTAGGCTTCGTTGATTAGAAATTTATGCAAATATATGAACCAGACTATGTGGGATGCATACACAGGCACTCACAGTGTGAATATCTGTCAGAGATGGCTGCAGTTGTGTAGAGCCATGGGGCATTCTACATTCTGTGTTTTGAGGGTTGTCAAGGTGGTTTCAGGGGTAGGTCTCTTGACCCTCTTGCCTGTGTTGTTTCAATGCATAAGAAATCATAGAATCTCTCACCGCAAGAGTCCAGCACCCCCCTGCCCCCATTTGCTGAGTTCTGCATTTCCCAGCATAGCTCGGCTGTTGTGTGTTAAAGCTAGTTTAGCATCTCAAACCTTGGCAACTGTTTAGTCATTCTAAATGATGTTGCATCTTTCCAAGGTAAAGAGGTTCAGGATTTCATTGCTGAATTGGAACAAACTAGAGGCATTTAGGAAAGAGTCGTGAAAGTGACTAAGGGCTGTAACAAGTGTCGTAAAGGAAGAAATTCAGATCTTCCCTACAGACATGAGAAAAGCAGAGATTTAGAGGCTGACCTAAACCTTAATGCTGGGAAAGAAGGAGGTCCTTGTCTCTAGTCTCCTGATCTCCTTTGGGTTGCAGACCTTGTGCAAACCCAGTGCAGCCCCGATCCCTCTCCTAAGACACCAGAGCTCCTATTCTGCATGGCTCCCCCTCCCCGCAGCCCCCTTCCACAGATATGCAGTCCAGTGTGGAAGTCTCAGTTGTTATACTTTTTGATTTTTCAAGAGCAATTAAAAATATAGATTTGTATGTGAATGTTTTCATTAAAAAACAAACTAGGAGAGAAAGGTAAAGATCATGAATGCAGACTCTTGTATGCCCACCCCCCAATAAAGAAATCTAATTTTTGAAAAAGAAAAAAACCCCACCAGATTGCTTAATGGAGTGATACCTGGTATACTGACCATATTCTAGAAAAGTCTCACACCCAAGTTTAGTTGTCCATTCCAAGTCTACTCGTTTTTTAGAAAAAGAAAGAAAGAAAATGAAGTTGGGTTGGTAGGAGAGGATCTGGGAGAAGTTAGGGAAGGTAAATGAAGATGTAAAATTCACAATTATATATATATATATATATATATATATATATATATATATATATATATGTAAAACATGCAAACAATCAAACAAAAACCAAAAAAAAAAAAACAGTTGGTGCAATTGATCACAGAGTTCTTGTCTTTTTTGACATATAGTTTATCCATGTGGGTCCTCTTATTTGAGTAAGTTCTGAGGAAGGCTGGGGGCAGTGGCTAACATGACCAGGAAAGCATGGCTGGCCTGCAAAAGGCATATGTTCATTATAAAATGGCAGAGAAGACATATATTGCCAATTCCTATGACCTGTGGTCAAAATATCCCTTCCCAAGCCAGAAGCAAAGAGGGACTTGTGAGAGAGGCTATCAGTGGAGACTAAAAATGTGTGTTGGGGAGGGAAGGTGGAAGGACTCAGGGGAAAGGGTTCAAACTCAGACTTGAAGGATATGTGAAAGATTGACAGGAAGCAGGACCGAGGACTGATTCAGGTGCTCGGGGATAGGCAGGGTTTAAGAATCTAGAAGGAAGTTGATAAACCTTGTGTCTAGTTTCTCCAGCACATAGAGAAAAAGCAAAGCCAACTTCCAAATGAAGGTTGAGTCAGAAAATGTTCTGAAAACATTGGTATGTGATTTTGGTGTGCTGTTCTTATTCGTAGTTCACCAACCACATTACTGTCCTGTATTCAGTTCAGTTTCTATAGAACACACACACACATACACACACACCCTCACACCCCTCACATGCACGCACACATACATGTTATATCTGCACGGTAATTCCTGGCTGCCTTTTCAAACATCCAGCTTGTTGTGTTTTTTTTGTTTGTTTTAGCATAATTACCAAGGGTAAGTCCCTATGGAGGAAATACCTGTCTCTGCAGAGCTTATATCCCAAAGGATGATGGGTAGTCTGGACTGCCATGACTAGGGTTACTCACTTGTATACTTCTCTCAATCTTAGCTCAGCACACCTCACTCCTGGCTACCTCTACTGCCCATATTATATATGGCTTCACTTCACACCCTCCCTAGAAACCATCCTGGGCCCCCACATTCCCCTCCCCGCTTTTCCTGTAAATATCTATATATAACAAGAGTCTACGAATCCTCATTCTTAGCTCCAGAATGGTAAGTGGAATGTAGGGACTTTCTCTATTCATATTGTTGTTTCTTTTGGTCTCTACATTTCTAACTAGCATGCTTCTACCACCCTCTCTCTCTCTGGCCTCATAGAATTTGTAGTGTTAAAGACTCCAGATAAGTTAACAATAAGTGTCACTATCAATGTAATTCTTCAGGTTTGCCACGGCTCTCGCAGATCCCTTTCCTTGTGTATTGTGTCATTTTGCCTTGAGTAAGCATGCATAAAACCAACGCCGAGCTTCATGTGAGCATGGTCTCTCTGGCATCCCTTCCTGGTTGGACTTTCATTTCAGCATCTTTCTCTGCCAGTTCTTTGGTGTGGTTGGGTCGCTTCTCTAATTCTTTTTAACAGAAGCTGGGTTCTTGAGCTGTCACATATCGACAAACATTTCTAATTCATGTTCACACCAGTTCTCTATGACATGTGAGCAGAGAAGATTGAAATTGTTTTTCTCCAGGAATGCACTGGTATTTCCCATGCATCTCTGTGTCTGTGGTTATGGACAAGTCTGGTCTTTTTCTTCATACTCTGAATTCTCAGAACTTTCTTTCTCCTATTCTTCTGATAGTTCGCAAGGACACACATTTCTTTCTATTCATTTTACTGAGATTTCTCTTGACCGTTAGAGTCTGAAGCCCTTGCACTGAGTTTTGGGGATGCAAGAAAAATTCCTTATTTATTTCTGCATCTTTTTCTTCTCATTGTTTCTAGAATTTCTTTTTCATGTTTGTACAGATCCTCCATGCCTATTGTTTCTCTTCACCAAATTGTATTTTGTTAAAGATTATTTGATTTCATTTTCTAGTCTCTGCTAATTTAATTATTTTCTGTTAAATTAATTTTCTTCTAAGAATCCTTCCTGATTCTTATTTATCCTTTTATTTAAAAACACTTGGGGCTAGAGAGATGGCTCAGTGGTTAAGAGTACTTGCTGCTCTTTCAGAGGACCCTGGCTCCACTACCAGCACCCACACAGCTTCTCACAGCTGTCTGTCACCCCAGTTCTAAGGGATCTGCCACCCTCTAGCCTCTGTTAAGCTAGATGCCTGCTAGCCTCTGTGGGCAATGCTCATACAGGATGGACTTACATACACGCAGCTCAAACACTTACACACAAAATGAAAATTAATAAATCTTAAACTTAAAAATTTTTATTAAAATGTTTTCACAGTATATTTTGATCATATTCTTTCTTCTCCCCCAACTCCTCCCAGATCCCCTTGAGCTCTCTTTTCTGCTCAATTTTATGTTCTTTATCTCTCACTCTCAAGTTTCTCCCCTCCAAAGAAAGGAAAAGGAAAAAGAAAATCCAAACAGACAAATGTCAAAAAAGAAAATCAGTATGACCAAGTACACTAAAAAAGAAAGAAAGAAAAAGTACACACACACACACAGACACACACACATCATGGAGTTTGTTTGTGTGCTGGCCAATTACTGCTAGGTACAGGGTGTGCCCTGGACTGTGGTTTTTATACTATGTGACACTCCACTGAAGAGAATTGGTCTTTTCCTATCCTAGCAGGTATCAATTGCAAACAGCTTCTTGTTTATAAGTAGGAAGACTTTGTGATGTTTTTCCCTTGTTGGGAATACATGGCTGTACTAAAGTGGCCAAGAACCTGCGGTGAGATAGGTCATGAGCCTAGTGGAAAACCAGCCATTCTAACGAAATGAAAAGGAACGTAACGATGAAATGCCTAGACATTGCTGTACCCTCCTCTGCAAAGCTTCTTGAAGTAGATGGTAGTTAGCAAAGAGACCCACAACAGGACATTGTGCAGAGCAAGAGAGGCTTTGGAGCACTCGCTCTAAAGGGGATGTCTTTGTCAAACCCTCAAGGGATCTATGTGGAAGAGGAGGTAGAAAGACTAAGAGCCAGAGGTGCTCAACGACTCCAAGGAAACAGAGTTGATGCATGATGGACTCACTAGACTGACAGCATGCAGAAGACCTGTGGAGGTTAAACTCTTTCACTTTTTCATTACATCTGTGAAACAAGAACCAAGTGTTATTTTTTTTAATCTTCTTTTTTTAAACAAAGAAGATTATAGTTTTACTTTTGGTGTGTGTGTATGTGTGTGTGTGTGTGTGTGAAGTCAGAGGACAGTTTTGGAGAGTTGTTGATTCTCTCCTATCTTGTGGGTCCCAGGGATTGTACTTTCATCAGGCTTGGTAGCAAATGCCTTTAACTGCTGGACCATCTCATCAACTGCCTTTCATCTTTTGAGGAACATACACAGACACAGACATACATGCTTACATGTACACATGCATGTGAGTGCTCCTGACTGTCTTTGAGGTGATGGATGGTGAGGAGAGGTTCATTGTCCGGTCCAGTCCCCTGAGGGCGAATGCACAGCACAGAGTATAGAGGAACATGTCCTGTCAGTGGATGCTGCTATGATGGGTCAGGGTGATTCAGTACACACTATCACTTTCTCCTCCAGTTGTCAGTTTTATACCTCATCCCTCTGAACCTTCATCCCTGATGCTCTTGAAACCAGAGAACCTTTTTCATCAATTTTTCCCTGAAAGGATGGTATTCTAGGCATTAGGTTAACCTTGCTCTACACGGCTGGAGAAAGCCTCTGGAGGTCTAATTCATTATGTCTGTTTTACATTTTTCCCTAGGTTTTTTTTTTAGGGGTATGTATATGCATGTGAGTGTTTTGTCTGGATGCATGGGTCATATCCCTTGAAATGAATCACAAATGGTTGTGTGCTTCCATTTGAGTCCTGGGAATTGGACCCAGCTTCTCTGGAAGAGCAACCAGTGTTTTAATTGCTGAGCCATCTCTCCAGTACATGCTGTCTCTTTTAAATAATTTGTATGTGTCACCCAAAGATCCACTCTTTCTTCCTGATGCTTGGTGTCTGCAGGTGCTAAATTCTTCAGGGATATGAGGGCATAGGTTAGGTGTTTCTTGTTGGTATCTTACTCTGTGCTCATGTCACCTTCCTAGGCTGTTAGGTGCGATTTGTTGTGCATTCTGTTTTCTTGGTCTTTATCCTTCAGTTACTTCTTTCATTTTGTCTTTGTCTTAGTAAAGGAATACTTAATAGTATTAGCCAATCAAATATTTCAGCGGGGACAAGGGAAGTTAAGGATGAATATGAGTGATATTGGTCTGAGATTTTCAACAGGACATTTCTTTTTTTTCTGATCCCAAACCTGACAGACCTTCAAGACCTGTGCTAGCCAGCTACCATCATCATGACAGCAAGATCAGAAATAATCAATGGATAAGAAGAAATGGTTTACTTTAGCTCATGATGCCAGTCCATGGTCACATGATCCTGTTACCTTTGGGAATGTGGGGAGGCAGTAGAGCATGTCAGAGAAGTCATTATGGGGGATACTGGTCACCCCATGGCCCCCAGGAGACAGAAGGAAACAGGAAAGGGCCTTGTCCCCAAATTCCCTCTCATGGCAGCTCCAGTGACTGAACTTCCTACCTACCACCTCCCATTAGCCCCAAACCTGGGGACCAAGCTTCCAAGTTCAGATCCAAAGTACAACAGGACCTTAATTTCTTTTTAATTAAAAAATTTTTTAAATTTATTATTATTATTTCTTACCTTTCATAATTTCTCTACCTATAAATCCCCACCCTCCATATTTAGAAAATACAGTTATTCTTTTTTTAAATTCCAAAAGTCATCCTTTGAATTCTGGTTGCTCTCAGGGCTCCCTCCTCCTTTCCCCAACACCCATGAGTTGGAAGTTGCTGGTTTTCAATGGCTGTTTAGCCCACAGCCTTCCCTGACTTCTCCCCATTATTATGATGATTACTGGAAGGCTCACCAGTTCTCTACTGATCTTTCAGTCCCTGCCTTCCTCCTCATACTTGACCACTGTGGGTTTCTACCTTGGATTCCTGTGGCCGCCTGTTACCAGCTGCCCTTCTTCTCTGCCCATGCTTGTTCCATGAACTTGCCGCATACGCTCACCCCTGGACACCTCTGAAGCTTTATCAGGCCCCACATCCCACCTCCATGCTGAAATTAATTCATCCGTTGCTGATTGTGAGTGAGGAATTCTGGGCCTGCGTGGCAAGCTTTCCCTCTTCCTTGTGGTAGCCTAATATTTACAGATGCCTGCTAGAAAAACTTACACAAAGGTCCCTCTGAGACCTCAGATTCACACATCTAAACCCAAATCAGATTTGTCTGCCACCGGCGGGTCCTCCTCAGACAATGTTGTCTCTCATCCTGTGATTCTACCAACTCAAAATGTGTGGGAGCCATTTCTTAGCTACAGTCTTCTCATCCCAGAATCCAAATAGTCCCATGGCCTTCATGGAACTTGCCCTTGCTTAGTTTTTTTTTTTTTAATCACTGTTGTATTTGTTGGTAATGTATCACCTTTTGCTTGAACCAACGGGACCACTATTTCTTGTCCTCCTACCTTACTTGACCTGCATCTCCCCAGATGCTCACCTGGAGCCATCAAAACAAATGGACCTCTTCCACCAGAGGGTTGTGAACAAATATTTAGTTCTGAGCAGGAGGCAGGACTGAATTTCGGAATAATGCTTTACAGAAAATACAACCAACTTAAAACTATATTCACTCAACTTACCATTTATAGAACACAGCAGCAATTTCTCTTAGTGTGGACTAAAAGGATAACCAACAAATAAAAGTGGTTTTCCCCCAGGGAAAGGAAAAAAAAAATGGAACTTCATGTAAAAGTGTTAAATATTAGTCTTAGAAATTTTAAAGCAAAATGGCAACATAGCAGCATGATTTTATTATGAATCGAGAAGTATTTTATTTTTCTCACTTTTTACGTAAGGAGGTTTTGAAACAACCCAGATGGATCTGATGTGCAACCTTGTTGGGCTCTGAAGATATGTAAGTGACCATATGAGACCTGTGTTCCAAAGCCTTCTGCAGCTCCCACCTGCCAGACTCCACCTTTTGTCATGGCGTACTAGAAACTGCATTGCCTTCACCCTGCCTTCTGCCGCTCACTGCTCACACAGTTGGTGGACTTAACCTAGAAAGCAGTGTTTACTTTCGCTTGGCCTTATGTCTTTTCCAGACACAGATTGTTCCCAGACTCCCGAACATTTGCTCCTTCAATGCCGTCTGTCCCCAAGATCAATCTTCCATCAATGCCTCCACTTTCAAAGTCTTCCTTTTCTTTGCCTCCCAGAGACACTAATGTGTTTTCTTTCATGACTCAGACGATATTTTGTTATGAATCACCTTTGTGCCTATTCTGTCCTCCCCATCCCAGACGGAAGCTGCTCAAAGGCAGCTCCTACAGCATATGTCTTCTGTTGAGCCAATATCTGTGAGCACTTGCTTTCTGTAGAGCATTGCTACACTCTGGGAGGGAGGGGTCTGCTAGTAAGCAGTGTTCTGTTTGTACTGCCATAATGCTTGTGAGCCGAAAGGTAAGGAGCACCGAGTCCTCTCTGGAGGAGACAAGAATCCTTCTTCTTCTATCAGGCATGCAGTTATAGCTTATTTAATTATACACGTACATAATACATGATGTGCGGGGGCACCTGCATGTGTGCTATGTGGAAAAAGACAGTTTGGGGGAATAGGTCCCCTCCCTCAGCCACAGGTTTCTAGGATCCAATCCCTGTCTTCAGGCTTACATGACATTGTTTTCATGAGTCATCTTGCAGGCCCTGATGATTTTAAAAGAAGAATCCAGTGAGTTTGATGAAGCCGAACATGAGAACATAAAGGTATTGTCCTTTGAGTTGGGTCTTTCTGTGTGGGTTGTAAAGGAGATAAGGCAAGCCTAGAAGACAGGAGCCCCTGTGCAGGCAGAGGGACGTCACTCAACTTGGTTGCTGTGACTCCGAGACAGTTGGAATTGGAGAGCAAGCCGGTCTGGGCCCTTGCAGATGATTCAGGATCAGCCTGGGTCCTGACTAGAGGATTTTGTGAGGAAGATAATGTAGACAAGTGGAGGTGGCAGGGCTCCATGTTGCGGCCCACAGCAGCCTCTACTCAGGTGAAAACTGGGTTCGTGGCTTCACCAAAGAATTTCAGGACAGCCAATTGGAAGCAGAGTCGGGAGTTTTCTAGGTAGAGATTTTAACATAGGTGTAGGAAGGAGGTGGGATTAATGGTAAAGCACAGGAACAAAGGGTCAGCCACACCCAGGTGAAGCTGAGGGCTTCTCTCCAGAGAGAATCACCATTAGGTGACATTATGGTAGCCTCACTTAGGGTTTCAGCAGCTTCTGAAGTTCCACCTCAAATGTTGCTAAGGAACTTTTTGTTTGTGGTAAACGATATCATAGAGTGGTTCCTGATATGAATTGGATGGGATTGCAGCTGACAGGGGAAAACCGTAGGCTATTGGGGTTGCAGGGGAAGTTAAGTCTTGGGGTCCGCAGTATTGCTCAGTGGGTAGATTTACTCACTTCCAAGCCTGGCAGTCTGAATTCCATCCTTAGACCCCAATGGTAGAAGGAGAAACTGACTCCTACAAGTAGTCCTCTGAGCTGTGTGTGTGTGTGTGTGTGTGTGTGTGTGTGTGCAAGTAGTCATCTGAGCTGTGTGTGTGTGTGCAAGTAGTCCTCTGAGCTGTGTGTGTGTGTGCACGTGTGCTCACATTCTGTCATTAACAATTAAATAAATTATCTAAATATTTACAATTACTTAAACAATATTTTAAATTTTTAAAATTTTAATAATTTAGATCAAACAATTTCAATAAATAATTTACATAAAGACCCAGTCTCTTTTGGGATCCTCAGCAAATACCTGGCAGTAGTAAGTAACCCTACTCAGGCCATAAGCACAGTTCATTGTTTTAGCATTATTATTCAAAAACATCTCTTTATGCATGGTCATACCCACATAGTCAACTCTCACAGCATATGTTGTTAAATGTGCTGGAATCCATGGTTTTCAATGGGTGAGAGGCTTTAATCTGACTCTGGAGGACCATTTTTCACTACTCATGTCCTCACAATTTTCCCATCTTTCTATCCTGCCTCAGTGTAGTCAATTGAATGTTATCTCCTCAGAAGATATTTTCAGATTCTCTCCCCCAGTACCTAAGCAGATGTGATTAAGGGTTTCCGGAAGATACATATTGGATTCAGGAAGGACCTTCACGCAATGGTGTTTTATATGAGGAAGAAGAGATGTTGGCAAAAAGGCACATGACTGTCTCTGCAGATGTGCATGGTGACTGTGAGGCTGCAGCAGCAGGTTACTAGAAAAGAGCATGAACAGATCCTTCCATGATCAGGGTCTTCAGAAGGTCCCCTCTGACCCACGTTGGTTATATAGTTCTGGTCTTCCTGTTGGGGAATACATTTCTATTGTGTCAAGCAACCCAATTTTTATTAATTTCTATTAGATAGCTCTAGGAAAGTAACTCAGGTATGCCCAGATTGAAAACAAAGAGCAGGAATTCGGAGCCAAAACGTTTTCCAGACAAGAAGCAGTCAATAGTTGAGCATTTGCAGAGTTTTGAATCTATCCAGTGACTGTCTGCACTAGACACGCAAGGGATACAGTCATAAGATTCCATCGAGACCTTGAGTGATCACAGCCCAATAATTACAACCACTTGGCAAAGTCAGTATTTAAATTATTGGTAAAAGATGTGAAGAATATTGAATTGGGTAAGGAAGCTTAGTTATTTCTCTTTTTTTCTTTTTTATATTTGCTTATTTATTTTATATGTGTAATCTTTTAAAAAAAAATCTTCACTGCTTAAAAGATCTTTTGTCTTTTTTTTAAGTTCACCCTTGTTTTAGAGATTCTGTGGCAAAGTCACACAGCAGGGTGCGTCTCCTGACCCTTTAAAGTCAATCACTCCTTAGTTAGAGGTCTGGTGTTAGCTGATTTAACAGCAGAATTCTATAATTTGTAGGCTCAGAAACCATCCTTTTTTTTTTTAACTTCCTTGTAGGAAATTACTCCCAAAGCCTGTACAATCAGCAGGGAGTGGACAGACAGTCACCAGAGTAATGGGAGCTGAATCAATTCAAGGGCTGTCTTATCTAAGTGGTTGACAAGTTCCCTGTTCACCTGGTTAATTACGATCAGTCAGCCTCTCCTTTCACTACAGGGAATTGCAGATGAGGGTCAGCAGTCCCCTGTGGCTGGGATGTGCCCTTAACAAAAATACCCAGCCTGACTGAAAGCAAGGGGATTTCTGGTCCCTTTCTGAAGACATCTGGGCAAAGCTGTGCCTAGCTTTTATCGACTTTGCCAGGAACTATGAAATCACACAACCAAGACCTGCAGGGAAGCCTGGTGAGTCTGGGACATGAGGACAGGCCACATTGCTTCTCCATTTTTCCCCTGGCACCCTGGCTTTCTCCCAGAAGTGTGACTTTATTCTGGTCCTCTTTGATTACATCACCACTCTCTTTGTGCCTGCCCTTTCTGTTATATGCATGTACTGTCTGTGGAGAGTGTAGAGAATTAAACTGTAGTGTTTGTGACTTCAAGCACTAGTAAGAGACCACAGTCAGCACTCAGTCAGCTCTCCTGCATGAACATTTCCAATGGAAGAACAAAAAAAGCAATTACTTGTGAGTTAGGTCTTGAGACAACTGGGAGTCTTCTTGTTCCTGAGAGTTCTTCCTTTGAATTTCACTTTTGCATTCTGTAAGGTGCTCTGCCCTTGCTTCTTCCTTTATTCACAAGCAGGAGATGCAGTGGAGGCTGAGCAAAGCTGGCTGGGGCATCTTAACCATACCAAGGCAAGAACAATGACATGGCTTTGGAGATGGCATTTGGATGAAAGGCAGCTTCTGAGTAGCACTCAGTATTTGATAAAGACAGGGCAGTCCTACGTGTGGAGGCCTGAGGGCTCTGGACATGCAAGAGAGAGCTTGGGGTGTGCAAGGGCCCTTACTCCATGTTAGAGTAAGGCCTCTTTGGATTTAGAGATCTCCCTGGTTGGAGCTGAGGGTGTGAAGGATAGCGAGCTTCTTGTGAAGTATAGCAGAGTGCCCTCAGACCTTTCTAGATTCTTCCCTGGCAATCTGGCAGAGGAAAAGACAAAGGGAGGGCTTATCAGTTTTATTAGGTTGTCATAACACAGTACTAGAGTCCAGTAGCTTCAAGAATAGATTAAAGAATAGAAATTAATTTTCTCTCAGTGCTAGAGGCTAAAAGGTTAAGATGTAGTTGCCAACAGATTCTCCTCCTTAAGGCTCCCTTTTTAGCTGTGGATGACCGTATCTGCCTCCCTGTCCTTCCATGGTTATGCCTGGTACCTGATCTCCTTGGTTGATATCGCCAATCATACCATATTAGGGTCTGCTATAATGACCTCATATTAAATTAATTGCCTCTTTAACGACCTTATCTCTAAGTAAGTCACATTCTGAAGTGCTTGGGTTAATACTTCAATATGTGGGGGACTGACATTTAAACAAATTCAAGTTTAGTTTAATTAACTACTTATGAACCTTTATTACTTGTTGTTGTGTTTTAGTTATGACTATTTGACTGTGTAAGGGTAGGTGCAGTGATGCAGTTTCTTGCAGAAGCCAAGAGAGGATGTTGGATCCCCTGTAGCTGTGGTTGCAGGCACTCGTGAGTGGCCTGATGTGGGTGCTAGGAATCAAACTCAGGTCCTCTTCAAGAGCAAAGCAGGCTCATTACTGCTGAGCCCTCTCTTCACCCCAGGGCTCTTATTTTTGCAAATGGATTCAGACTCACGAGACTTGAATTTTCAGTGAGGATCCAGGTTGAACACACGAAGGGCTGAATGAACTTAATGGCAGCCAAAGACTGAAACGGTTATGGGATTTAAAATTCCAGCACTCGGCCTGTGTACCTTGTGTGCCTCCAGAGTGTATGTTACTGGTGTCCCGAGAGTTGGGGACCAATCACTAAGGGTCTTCTCCTCTGGATTCCTGTTTAGGTCACTTGTATTAGCATCTGTTTTATTTACTTTTCTCATTTTCTGTGTCAAAATAGCCAACAAAAGCAGCTTAAGGAAGGAAAGGCTTATTTTGCCTCACAGTTTGAGGATGCACTCCATTATGGCGGAATATACACAGGGACAGGAAAATGAAAGAGGTGACTGCTCATAGGAGGAGAGACAGAGAAGGATGCTGCTGTGCAATTTGCTCTGTCCTATTTATTCAGGTGGGGACCTCCCATCCCATGGAACCGCTACTCACCTTATGGTGAGTCTTCCCACCTTAAGTGACCCAATCTAGGCAGTCTTTCACAGACACGCCCAGGGGTTTGTTTCCATGGTAGCTCTAAGTCCCAATAAGTTGCCTGTTAAAATTAGCCATCCTGGACTGGGCAGGTAGCGCACTTGGCAAATTGCCTGGCATGTAAGCATGAGATCCTGAGTTCAGATCTCTAGGTCCAAAGCAATTGTGGTAATGGTAGAGAAGGAAGTGGAGTGGAGGCAGATCCCTGTCAGTCATTGGCCAGCTAGCCTGGCCAAATCAATGAGCTCTGGGTTCAGTATGAGATCCTGTTCTGTCTCCAAAAACAAGGTGGAAAATGCCATTCACATTGATCTCTGTTTCACACCCACATGGATATGGACATGTCACAAACAGACAGATACACACACAGAGAGACAGATAAACACACACAGACACAAATGCAAGCTCATAAGTTCCATTAGGCGTCAAAATTGACAGCCCATAGAATATGAATATATGTTTCTTGTTTTAGAGACAATGAATTATTTACCTACATGTTACAGTTTCCATTTTATCTTTATATCAAACAAACAAACAAAAACACCCTTTGGCTAAAAAAAAAAAAAATCAGTCTTATTTCTGAATTTGCCTTGAATTTGATCCTGAGATGGGCCTTGAACTTCTAATCCCCCTGCCTCTGCCTCCTGGTTGCTGGGATTGCAGGTGTGACTCACCATGCCCAGCTGGAAGTCAAGTCTTTAAAAATGCGCATGAAGAACCAAGGGCTTGATTTTCCATAATTTTCTAAAATGGCTTTTCTTATTTAAAAGACACATTCCCAGCTAGCTGAATGCAAAAGCAGAGAATGAACCTCAGCTCAGCTAAGTGCAGATTCTCCAAGCTGAGATATTTTGTTGAACACAATAGCCTGTATCCTCCATGGCAATGGTTTGCAATTCTGTTTCCAGAGTGCAAAAATGATTACTTTGTTGTTGTTATTGTTGTTGAAGTTGAGGTCCTGGAGATGTATTTTGAAGCCTCCTCTGGACCACTTTTCTGTGACTCTCCACTTCCCTCTGTCTGTGCTTCTCTCCACACTGGAGTGATTGTCCGCCCTAGGGAAGTGGCCACTCCATTCTGTTATTAAATTTTCTCATTGGAGAGCCACGTGCTCATCTGAGGACTCATGTTTCCCACGGAGGCTTCGTGTTTCCCACGGAGACTGCTTACTTTCTTTGTTTGCTGTGGTGATCACAGCTTTGGGTGGGCAGCAGGGCAGAGGCAAACGTGCTTTCTCTGTGACTTTCATAGGCTGTTCTGTGTGCTGGGGTGGAACCAATGCTTCATGGTTCTGTGGCTTCTGACTTCTGGGCATCAGCCATTTTGATAGAAGCTCATTATCCCAGGAAGAGGGTCAGCAGTGACACACCAAATTGTAGGCTTGTAGGCGGTGTAATATTAGCGCTAACAGTGTACCCTGACTCCAGACTTGGGGATGCTTTAATCTCACATCTACTTTAAATATGAAGACCACTAATTAAGATTGTGTGGAGGGATTTACCAAACCCTTAGGGAAGGAAAACTATTTAATAATTTTTGTTTTCTTGCTACTGCTGATGACTCTCAAGCTAGGATTTGTATAGTTAATTGGCTCCTGGTGGGTATTTCTTCTGTCTCTTCCATGTTCACTAGTCTCAGGGTAAAGTTAGTACTTTAAAAAATTAAGACTTTTCACATTGCAACTGCTCAGTAATTACCTAGTGGGTTAATTATATAAAAATGGGTTCCGGGATAAACAAATCATGGTGTGTAGTTGACGGGCTATCATTTATAGATGAGAGAGTGACATTGAGATACATGCTGTAACATGGATGGAACTTGAGGACGCTGCAAAGTGACACAGTGTGGAAATAAAAGCACAGGTTCGTGATTATAAAGTAATCCAAAGACACAAGGTCCCGGAGATCATGGGACTCACCAGGGCTTGGGAAGCAGGAATGGGCCTCACTGGCCAGTGGCTTCAGGGTTCCTGTTTGAAGTGATGGAAAGTTCTGGAAAGGGAAAGTGTTCAAGGTTCAGTGACACTTAAGTCAGAAGCTAAAATGGCTAATGGGTATGAGTACTTAGAAGCTTTAAAAACATGATTCTGATGCAGGAACGGTATAGAGAACATATACACGTTGTATAAACATAAAAACTGCGTTTTGAAAAAAATTATTACTTAAGTGTTTATTACCTGAATTTCCAGACCTGCTTGTGACAGTTTATCTGTGGATTTGCTCCTTGTTGTATAGAGAGGTCTTTCGTGTCATCCTCTGGCCAGGATGACAGCCTCGGACAGCTGTGGTATAATTCCCACCAAACTTGGGAGAAATCATACTATTTACGGAAAATATTTCAAGAATCTGGACTCCCTTAATCCTTCTAGAAATAGTAATTTTATCCCTGGAACAAGGCGGATGGTCAGGTTGCTGCATGCTTTCTGCTTGGGTGGTTTTGTTTTCCTGTTTGTAGCCCTTGGTAAATCCTGCTAGTGACTTGTGCTTGCCCCCTTTCCATGTGCAAGTATATAAAGTTAACTCTTCTCTAAAAAAAAAAATAGATGATGTATTAGTTAAGGTCTTCAGAGGGTCCTGTTTGTAACTATATAAAAGAGGGATTTATTTTAAGGAATTTATGGTGATAGGGTCTGGCAAATATGAAGTTCAGAGAATTGGCCAGTGAGCTGAGGATCTGCAGAAAAGCTGTTGTTGACATGCTGAGTTTCGAAGTAATTTAGAGGCAGAATTCCTTCTTGGGGGCTTAACTTTCCTTCTTAGATTCTTCATGATTAAATGGGAAGGTTCAAATGTTAACACATGGTAAATAAGGAAGAAAGAAAGAAAGAAAGAAAGAAAGAAAGAAA
Source organism: Grammomys surdaster (assembly GCF_004785775.1). Taxonomy (NCBI): domain Eukaryota; kingdom Metazoa; phylum Chordata; class Mammalia; order Rodentia; family Muridae; genus Grammomys; species Grammomys surdaster. Next base: position 16,194,765 of record NW_021604636.1, on the reverse strand, counting down.
GAAAGAAAGAAAGAAAGAAAGGGGAAGGTAGGGGGAGGGAGGGAGGGAGGGAGGAGGAGGAGGAGGAGGAGGAGGAGGAGAGAGAGAGAGAGAGAGAGAGAGAGAGAGAGGATATTCCCCCCCCACATCTGGACTGATGTTTAACAATGAGTACCAATATCCTTAGTCAAACTGACCACAGAACTATCATAGATAGAGCTGTGTAAATGACAGAACCATCTTTAATCGGGTATATTCGTTGTCTGTTATATTTGCTTCTTTGAGTGCTCACAGAGGGATATTCCAGTTCCCTCCCACCTCCTCGTCCAGGTTCAAGTCTCATGTTGTCATTATTTCATCAGCTGGGTAGGGCTGTCTTCCAAACCTAGGTGGGTTAAGTGGTATAGAGTCTTCATTGTGGATGTGTTGAAGGTGTGAACGTGTGACTGCAACGGCTTGCCAAGCAGCCTGGTGTGTAAGTCCATGTGGCGAGTTCTGCCAGTCAGCCCTCTGGGAATCAGCCATTTTTGTGGAGGGATTTGATGGGGTGCTTGATTTCACCATTATTGCATACCCAATTAGTTGAGGCCCAGGTGTGTGTTAATAAACGTTAGCTCACTCTCTGTTAAACCAATGACCCTACCTTGACTTGATTCCAGGGATTTCGTGCATTTGATATTGTTCAATTCATTATGTGGTTGCTGTTCTAGTCTGAAAGGTCTTCAAACATCTGGAGACCTTTGTTGTTGTTGTTGTTGTTGTTAGAAAACATCCCAACGGCTCAGGGATGTAATGGGGCAGTGGGCAGCTCTGACTCTGTCCTTTTCTCTCTGGTAGACTGCTTACTTCGTTGTATGCTGACCGGCTCCCCGCAGCATAGAGACCAACTACCAGGTTGTCTTTCTTAAGGTAAGAACTTTGCTAATACAGACACCCCTGGGCTTCAGTCAGAAGCTCTTGCTTAGCCTGTTGGGCATGCTTACAAACTCCTGCATATCTTGGAGCTCAGTGTTCTCCAGTTTGCCAGTTTTCTGCCCGATCCTAACCTGCTTCTGTTTACTGTTCTGTGGTTCTGGGGCTTGGAATGCTAGTTTGGGCTTGCTATATTTTTGTTCAGAACAGGAGGAAGTCTGCAAGCCCAGGGACTGTTTGGTGGATTAAAGGCATCTCTGGTATTACAGAAGTCTCGTATTTGATTACTTAGAAGAGAACTAACATAAAGTGATCTTCGTAGATCATGGGGGTCTATGTGGGGTGAGGAATGATGCTTGAATATAGTCCTATCAAGGGAAATACATTCTGAATAAATTCAGTGTACATGAATACTAATTATCGGATGCTCAAAATCCTCAGATATTTAAATGGTAAGGCTTAGGAATGACCCAAAACAGGACCAACAAAGAATTGTTGTTCCAACGAAGAATTGATGGGCACAAGTGTGATCACATTTAAAGCTCTGCATTTATTGGAATTGTCTTTTACTCGATTTTGGTCTTCAATGTGGTGCTTACTACAGAGGCTGCCCAGATTAGCTTGCTAGCCCTGACCTCCATTTTCCCAGGTGAAGAGATCAAAGCAGAGGGCTGGTTTACCAGGTCAGGCAGCAATGCCATGCACTGTCTTTTGTGGTGATAAGGACTAACTCTGTTCTGCCTAGTCGTCCTTCCCTGGCTATTAGGAATGCCAGCCCCTAGCCCCGAGGCCTCTGACTGGCAAACAGACCTCCCACCTTGTGTTTGATGGGTGTCGAGGAGGAAGGCAAGCACCTAGAGGAAGTTGTCTGAGATCATGAGGTGATTGGGCCTGGGCCGTGTTTGCATTTCTTTTCTTGTCCAGAGAGCAGATTGAATTATTAGGAACAGTGTTTGTTAATGATAATTACACGTTTCAAGTACAAAGCAGACTCTGTAAAATGTCTGGTAGGGATGCCTTTCTCTTTGCCTTTCTGAATAAATAACATTGTGCTGCTCTAATTAGACTCAGGAAGACAAGCAAGTATCTGTGTGTTATCATCAGTTTCCCCTAGGGTAAGAGAGAGGGTGGTACGTGAACTCTTACTTCAGTTTATGAGTGTGTGTTACTAGTTGTCCTTCATAGCTGCAGATCAGAGAGTTGAAGGTCCAGCAAGGGGTTGGAAGGTTGTCTTCCAAGGCAAAGAAAATTTCTTCTAACAGTGTTAACCATAGCTCTGGGAATATCATAAACACAATGGTAAAAATAAACATAAATAAAATAAATAAATAGTTAAACATTGAACCATAAAAATAAATATTAAATGATTAAATAAAAATTAAAAATAATAAGGTGATAAATAAATCCATAACTCTGCTGTTAACCATCATCAACGTCACCACAGCTAATATTTTGTCTCTGACTTCCTTGGGTACCAGACTAAAGTTTTCTATGTACGATTCTCTTATAATCATCATGGCATTCCTGGAAGGTAGATTATATTAATATCTACATTTCATAGAGAAGAACATTGAGTTATCCAAAGTTAACCAAGCCCCAGGGTGTCGGAAGTGGAATTTAGACAGCAGAACATCCCAGGACAGGGCCAACCTAGACACTTGAGGATGGCTCACTGGATTCTACTCTTACCTCCCTGCCTGGCCATGTGTCCCTGACTGCCATCGACTGCTAATACCTTATCTCTTCTGCTCTATGACCCCCCCCCAATTTTCTTATGTATATAAGAAATTTCCAGTAATTTTGATCAGCAGAAAACAGAAGATATCTGGGACTTCTTGCTTGCTTGGTACCCTGTATCTGGAGCATAGCAGTTGCATGGTTAGTTGTGACCTGCTCCATAGAGGCTCATCTGGTGATACTCACTTTGCCTTGGTTTGCACATATACTGAACACGTCTGCCCACTTCACTAAGACCCATGGAATAAAACAACTACTATTGACCCTAGATATAGGTCTGTCTGGCCCTACATTCTGCCATGGCTTACAAGGAACAAAACCCTGTTACTCCCATGCCTTCCTTCAAAGACCTATATTGGAAAGTTTACCTCTTTTGTCCCACATCTGGTCATTAACTGGTTGTAGCTTTTCTGGAGTTGGTGAGCTGACTGCAGCGACCTCGCTGGCCTCAGACAGGTGGGATGAGAGGTTGGGAGTTCTACATGGTGATTGGTAAATGTGTTGGCAGATAGACAGGTATCCAGGTTTCATGTGTGTGAACCTGCACTAGAAATGCTACTGATGAGAAAGCCTCGTTTGTGCAGGCCTATCATCAGTTATGTGTTGCTTAATACAGCACCCTGGAGTTGCGGCTTGAAACAACAACTGTTTTATTTGCTTGTGGTTCTGTGGGTTTGCAGCCAGGGCTAGGCCCAGCTAGGTGGTCCTTCAGCTAGTATCAGGAGGGCCATCCTTACAGTCGCACTAAACTGGTACCTGCAAGATGGGATTTAGGACAGACTGTTGTAAGCATCCTCTACTCATGACTACTTTTTCCTGAGAAGTTTTTACATGACCCAATCATATAAGCAAATGAAATAGGCATACAAATCAATGTTACTAACAATAAGTTACAAAGAAATTCATCTCAAAACAATTCTTTGAAATACATATAATTTTGCCATTTATTAAAAATGAAAGCATATTTGCATTCTAGTGAGAAGGATGTTTTTATTTGTCAAGCACAATAAAATCCAAAGCCTTACTAATTTGATATTTACATGCTAAGGAATGATAGTAGGAAAATATTAAGAGTTTTTGTTTTCTGTAATTAAACTGTTGTGTTTCTTTGTTGGTTTGTTTTGAGTCAAGGTACATATCAAACTTATTCTATAGTTGAGGAGTACCTTAAACTCTCGACCTAATTCCATTTCCTAAGTGATGTGATTGCACGCATGTTCTACCATGCCTAACTTAAACCATTAATGTAAGGGTACATGGTTCACTGAAGAATGATACCCTGGATTCAGATAGTATGTAAACGCAATGAGCATTTTAGTCTGCAGGAGTCCAGTATGCTGGGGTCTCCCATTACCAACTTAGAGAGACCCCAAGGGGACTCCCATTACCAAGCTCTCAGATCCAATTTAAAGCCCATTAGGGGAGTTCTGGGGTAGGTGGGCTTTGTCTTACTCTGTCTCTCGTCCAGTGAGGTAGTGAGAAGTGGGGAAGTTTAGAACAGGAGTTCAATCTGTAACTGATCAATCAATGGAGGTAACTCACTACCTTTGGGCCAGCCTGTCCCATCCCTCTCATTATGTTCTGATCAGAGTAGAAGACTTTGTATGAACACTGTCACTCACAACATACAGTAGTCAAATCTGAGCCAGTATTCCTCAGTATTCATTGGTGGTTTGTAACATGACAACACACTCAGTGCAGAATGTACATGATGCATGTTCAGAGCCAAAGCCACCGCAATGGGATTGGAAGATTCAACCTGGGTGAGCACGGCCACCATGGCTTCACTATGTATAGCCTCACTTCTGCACCATTGGTCAGAGATTATGTGTGTAAGCCCAGATTCAAGGGAAGGGGGCTGGAAATAGGCCCTACCTCTTCTTGGTGCTAGCTACAAAGTGTTAATTGCCATTTAAAATTGCCAAGAGACTCTTAGCTTTGATTAAAAAAAAAAAGCAACTGGAAATTGGATTAAAGCATTTCTTTTTACACAATTTTTGAGTAAGGGTGAAGATGTAGAAAACAGAGGTCTATCTGTCTGTGTCTGTACCAATACCATGCAGGTTTTAGGTTTTTATCACTATTGCTCTATAAGGTCAGGGATAGTGATTCCCCCAGAAGTTCTCTTATTGTTGAGAATAGTTTTCACTATCCTGGGTTTTGAGAATTGCTCCTCCTATCTCTGTGAAGAATTAAGTTGGCATTTTGATGGGGATTGCATTGAATCTGTAGATTGCTTTTGGTAAGACAGCCATTTTTACTATGTTAATCCTGGCATCAATGGGAGGAGAGGCCCTTGGTCCTGTGAAGGCTTGATGCCCCAGTGCAGGGGCATGGTAGGGTGCTGAGGTGAGAATGGGGCTGGGTGGGTAGGTGGAGGAGCACCCTCATAGAAGCAGGGGGAATGGAGGATGGAACAGGGGGCTTGCGGAGGGGGAAACCAGGAAGGAGAATAACATTTGAAATGTAAATAAATAAAATAACCAATAAAAAATTTAAAAAGAAAACAAAGGTCTTGTGCAGACAGTAATTAAAATTCTGTTCACCACCACTAATGGTAACATTACCAGGGCACAGTCTGTTCTCCAGCTGAGCTAACAAACCAGGCTTGGCCACACTTCCTTGATAATTAAAAGAGCCAAATAAATAGTAAAAAGCAGAGAAAGGAGATTTGTTCAGTATGGTCAGATTGGCAATAGGAGCAATCCAGAGACACCTGAAATCCATCTCTCAGGTTCTTAAAATGGAGGTAAAAAGTAAATTAGAAGGATGTATGTTCCCAGAAAGATGTAGTCCTGCCCATCAGTGATCTATCATGATCTCAGCTCTAGACTTTCTTCCAAGATAGTCTAAGTCATCAGCACTATGTAAAATCCCTTTCCTGTCCCTAGGGCAGCCCCATCCCAGTTCAACCCTCCCTTTTCTCACTATTAGATTCTTAGGGGCAATTCTAGTTCACAAGGGCACCTTGTTTTACTAGTTCAACAGTCCAGATAGCCAAAGGAGAGACCCCAAGGTCTCTCTGGAATGCCCTCATTCCTTCAAGGATGACGGCCGCAATGATACTGTTCTTACTGTCTGCCACCACGATCTGAGATCTTTTGCATATCACAATTCATTTAATTATTATAAAGTATTTGGAATAGTTTTAGGCCGTATTCCCATTTTAAAGTGAGAAAAGCAAGAGAGGTTAAGTAGCCACCATTGGCCCTATAGTTCCTAAGTAGCAGAGGTTGGAGGCTTCCCAGAGGTGCCAAGCTCCGGGGACTGAGCAGGAGCCCGCGCTGCCTCTCCGGTTAACAGAAAGCAAATCTTCCTGAGTTTTAGTAAAGCTCTCTTGGATCATGATTTGTTTGATTTGTTTTCCCAGAGACAGTGGAATTGGCTGTTTGGTGAACTTGCTAAATATTTCTGGGCACACCCTTGTGGCCTGAGATAGCTCAAAGGACATGGTAAGAGAACTCGAATAGAAGTCACGTAGGTGTTTGTGACCACATAGAACAGAAAGTCTTCGCCTGGGCCCACTAGTGTCTCCCAGAATGTGACTTCTTGGAGTGGGCTCATTCTTGTCCTGGTAGAGAGGCGTTTGAAGACCGAGACTGTTTAAGGACAACCCCCACAGGCTTTCGAGTAGCCTCTTAATTTTGATTGATGCCCATCAGACTCAGCCCAAAAGAAAGGAACGTTGTGATTATTTAGCATTTTGTTTAAGGACTATCCTGGGGAAAGAGAAGAGTGCTTCTCTTAATATATAAAACACAGCCCCCTTTTATATATTATTTGTGGAAATTAATTCTCCAGATAGTATAGGTGGTTTAATTGAGGAAAGTGGCCTATCACCCATTTCTGAGGTCATTGTTTTTCAGCCTTAAAGCAGCCCAGAGTACATATCTTAGCAACAGATTCTCAGCCACAGGCTCACTCGGAGGGGTATAGGATTTTCTTAGCAACCGGGATCCGACCTGTGGCTCTGGATGGTCACATTTCTGCATTTCTCACTTTGCTTCATTAGCAGCAGTCAGAGTCACTGGAAGTCATTCGACCAGCCTGGTTTCTGTCTCCCTCAAATCCTTCTCTGGTGTTTTGAATACTTAGCCTCCTACATATAGCCCCTCAAGCTAGAATATACTAGAAGACAGGCAAGTGGATATGCACAGCCCCCCTCTCCAAAATAACACAGGCAGGATCTAGGAAGGGCTATGATGCTTACAGTTTATCCCTTCCACTACCTCTCCCTCCCCTGAGGAACTGCTGCAGAGGAGAGATCTCTTGATCGTCAGACATGAAATCCTAAAGATATTTTTCTCACACCAGTGGAAACTCAGCGACCCTCATCATCTTTTCCTTCAGCTAATCTTCAGAGTATATAATCCTCTCCTGCATTAAGTACGCCTTCCTGTGGATGCTTGCTTCTTTTTTCCTCCCCTTTGGAAGCCAACTGGAACCCTGTATCCCCAGCATAGAAATTGAAAGTCGCCAGGCAGGTCTCCACAGCAGGACTTAAGCTGCTACTTCCAAACAGTGCTTTGAGGTTGTGGTTGCAGCTGAGCTACTCAGCCTGCCTGGAAGACAGAATGGCCCTGAACAGGCCTCAGGCCGGAAAGCATCATCTTCTTTAGAGCCTTTGGGGTTGTTCTATCTCTGCTATAAACTTAACTGCTTCCTGGACTGCATTAGCTTCCTCCTGTTTGGCTAAACAGCATTCCTGGTGTCTCTGCTTCAGGACACACACAGTCATTGATTCATGCTTTTGCCTTCGGAGTTTTCTGGTTCAGGGGGGCTGGGAGGGGGGACACAACATGGTTCTTGTTAAGTTCTATGAGTGACATAAATATATCTAAGACCTGGAGCTGAGGAGAAGGATGTGAATAGGCTTGTATGTGGTTTGTGGGTATGTATATGGAGGGAAGGTAGGTGAGACACCTCCCAGCTTTCTGGGCCAGCAAGTGAACAGGCATGATTTAGTAGGCTTAGGAACTTGTGGTTCACCACAGTGTGCCCATTGGATACATGAAAAAGTCCTCTTGTCTTCTGAAGGGGCTTTACTAGGCTAATCCCCATGGAGGATGCTTCAGGCGCAGCTTTCCTTAATGTCACTGCAGCGTGACTCACTCTAGGGTTGCTGTGTTTAATTAGTCCCCTTTCTTGTTGATTTTATGACCAAGGTTGTAGGAAGAGAGTACTTGGGAGTTTTTGGAGGTTCCCCCACGAGTCAAAGTCATTGCACAATAATAAACAGACAGGGTATTAGAGAAGAAAGAGCAGAGATCTTGCTTAAGGCTGGGGCTTGGCAGGGATCACTGAGCTGGGGACGGCTTTGTGTAGTTAGAATGCAAACATCAGCACACCATCCGCCCAATATGTTCCGGCCTACAATCATGGTCACTTTTGCCATCTGTTTATCATCCTCAGAGACACTCTTCAAAGGTCATCACCAAGGGCCCAACCAAAGTGCAGCACTCTAATGGTAACTGTAAGCTGCTCTGCATATCCATCCTCGGGGAGTCTGTAACAGAGACGGAGGTTTCTCATGTGCGAGAGACAAGCCCATGCTTGAGCTGCCTGTCCTCGTTATGAGTGTACACCGTATTTAACGCATAAGTACCGAACTTTGTCTAATGATTAGCTCTGCTCTCTTCTCACTCTATTCTCTAAAAAGAAGAGAGGCCGTTACTCTTCAACAGCAGATCTCAGTGATCTCGCACAGCAAGAGTGGATTTGTTTGGATGACAGGTGACCTGCAGCAAAGCACCGAGCAGGGGCCTGGCTTCAATCAATGGCCAAACTTTTCCTTAGATTTACATTGGAGCCTTAGAGATATGCATGGAGGGTCACCAACTTTTCCTTAGATTTACATTGGAGCCTTAGAGATATGCATGGAGTGTCACCAACGTAAGCCACCGAGCCTGTTAGGCATTGCCCACCCTACTGTAATGTGGAGTAACATGTAGAAGTACTTGTTACTAGAGCTCCTAAGGTAGTAGACTTTCTATATTTTACAGATCCTTATTTTCAATTAAACAGAAGTTTAATATATTTCTCTACAAAGAATAATTTCTAGGTCTAAGAATAATTTCTAATAAGGGAATAGAATAATTAGAAAATTGTAGGGGGAGGGAGGTGGGAAGACACAAGGCATAGGGAAATCTCCAAGGCATTCTCTGGCCTGCTCTGGTTCTGACTCTGAAGGGGGCAAGGTTCCTTAGCAGTTGCCAAGTTGTAAAACTGTACTGCCAGCTTTGAAGCTTCTATTTTCCCTTGTTAGCATGCTTGTTTACTCAGTCTCAGTAAGACATTGTGTTAGCTTTATACAAAGGATTCCTGAAATAACGGAGTCAATGACAGAGTGCAGAAAACCAGTGAACTGTCTCTGGCTTTCTCTCCACCAGTGAGACAAATGTTCCCTCTGCTGTGTCTCGCCTGTCTCCTGTCCATCTCTGCTGTCACTTAAGACCCCAAGCATGGTTTGGTGAAAGCTTTCTTTGAATTGAGAGCTGAGCTACAGATTGTAAATACGTGGGTTTAAGATGTTAGAGAGTAAAGTGACATTGATTTATTTGTTCAGTTCTTGGCTAGCCTGAGAAACCTGTCCTGTCAGGCAATGAACAACTGCTCTTATCCTAACTAGTGACTTCAAGAGAGTATTACTCATCTCCTCATTACTGTTCCCCTGAGTCATCCAGGATGCAATATGGGTTTCCACTGAATAGACAATGAATTCAGACAACGAATGGGCATGCAGGGCCAACGTTCCTGTTGAATACCATGAGTTGTGTATGTGTCTGGAATATAGGGAGCCATGGCTCATTCTAGAGAGATATTCCAGAGATTCTCTCTTCAGCCATGTTTTCATTTGAGAAGTGGTTTTGGCCAATAATATCAAAAGTGGCCCTGTGAATGGCCAGTATACAACCACAAAGGGAGAACTGACCTCTCTAGCCTTCCTGGGGATGCTTCCAAGAGCATAGTTGCAGCTGTTAGCATTGAATCTGTGCCTCTGAGTATTGTTGTGCACTGACCCGCTAAATTAGTGGAGCTCTTTTAAAGCTTGTGACGATGTTGACAGCCTGTCGCAGGTTGTCACATGCCATCATAGTGGAGTTCTACTGAAAGGCAGCCAAAGGAATTTCCGTTTTATATATGTCACCTCTTCTGCTATGTCCTGGTTCTGTGCTATCCTTAGGTCTTTCTGTGTATGCCTCAGAGGGAAAAATTGTGACTAAACTCTTCTAGATCTTGTTTGGATGTCTGCATAGTTGTAGAGATCAATATTGGCTAGGCTAATATTAGCATTCTGTCTAAACTCCACCCCCACAGTTACCTGGCAACAGCCAGGTAGGCCTGACCCACTATAAAAGGGGCTGCTTGCCCCCTTCTCCCTCTCTTGATCTCTTGTTCCTCTCTTGTCTTCTTGGTCCTGCTCTGTCCCCTCACCCCTTCCCTACTCCCCCCTCCTTCACATGCTCATGGCCATCCTCTATTTCTCGAATTCTCTCTCTCTCTCTCTCTCTCTCTCTCTCTCTCTCTCTCTCTCTCTCTCTCTCTGCCTTTCTCATCCTCTACTACCCTCTTAACTCCTCTCCCCAAGCCCTGAATAAACTCTATTCTCTACTATACTGTCCCTGTCTCCCGTGGCTGGTCCCTCAGGGCGAAGGGATGCCTCAGGGGGAAGGGATGCCTTGTCATGGGGCTGCTGAGACATCCCCTTCCCCCATACCTTACCACACACCGACATAAAACATAACCCCTCTTTTTATCTTTTTATAAGCACATCAGCTAGTGTGTGGGTTCAGTTCATTTTGAAGCTCAGTCCATTTGGACATTCTTAATTCCTAATTTTTATAGTCATCACAGACTAGAGAAATATAGTTCTGAGCAGGAGTTGTAGCTGAGGCTTAGTAGAGCCATTAGATGTCTGCAGGACAGCTTGATGTTTCAAGCATAAAGACTATATTCAAAGAGGATGCTGGAGGTGAGCTTGCGGGTTAATGGAAATCCTACCTCTTCTGAAAATTCTTACTTAATCCTCCTCAGGTTTAAATAAAACCCACAGTTGCTATTATAACAGCTACCCTGACACCCTTCTCTACCTCCAGGCACTTGAAATACATCACTAAACAACAATAGAATTAATCCAAGGCCCTTTAGACAGGAGAATGAGTGCCTTGGGGCAGGAGCCTGTCTCCATCTTCAATTCCAAAGACTAGGAAAAATAAATATTTTATAGAAGGTATGATGGAGTCATTAGTAGCTGTGAACATAAAAGAAGCTGTAATCCAGAAGGCCCAGGGTTTGGCGGCCTGTCCTGCAGGGTCAATGAAATAGAAATCTGCTCTCTGCAGAAACAGCTGCCCTAGAGATTGTGAGTCAGGCCAGCCCGGGAGACAATAATATGTGCCCTGCAGCGGGTTCATTTTTACCACTGTCCATGATTCCTGTGTTGAAATAGGAAGGCTCAGCCCAGAAAAATGCTAAGGAAACAAAACCAACTCTTTTATTACCTCTACAACATTTATAGCCAAGTCCTATCCGATGCCCTTTCCCCTGGGCACCCTGGCAGGCATTTTAATGATTTATTTTCTTTTTCACAAGCAGAAGACAAATAAAATATTTTATCACCTTTTGGGTGGACTTGATGTCTTTCTCTTCATTTCATCACTCTCTGGGTCTATAAAACTCTCCTTACCTTTCCATTTTTTATAACTCACAGGTAAGAATTCTATTTACCTCACTCCTTATATGTTGTTGCTTCTTCTTCTTGTTTTTTAAACATGTTTTTCCCCCCTTTTTGGTTCTATAGCCCCAGCCTTTTTTGTTTTGTTTCACTTTTATGTGTGAACACGGTGGTTGAGAGCTGGGGAAGATGGAAAGAGAGAGTTAGTTATAAAACGTCTCATGTTCCCAGTACTGCAACATGGACGGTAGAAAAAAGTCTTGAGTAAGAAAAAGCATTTTCATTTGATTTTCCACTCTTTAGAGGTAGGAGAAGTCCATTTCCATACGTTTGTCGTGATTGGTGCTGAAGTAGTGTTGGTTGAAGAAGAGAATGGTCCGTTACTGGGATTCTCTGTGTGGTTTCTTTTCTGGGATATGTAATGTAAGACAACGGTTGTGGGTGCCTGTAGCATTGTGACTGCCCCTTTCTGTTCTGAAGTGCTGGTCTTCAAAGCTAGCAGCTTCACAACTCCCTAGCTCATTGTTCCTGCCCATTGCTTTCTTGGCTCACCTCTGCCTCATTTTCCATATGCCTCCCTATGTCAAGATTCCAACTACAGGCTTTACAGTCAGAAGCCAGGAGTCAGAAGCCAGAGCAGATAATGACTACAGGTACAGATTTGTGAGGGAGACCTCTGTCTGTTAGAGTCTCAAACCTGCATTGATGCCTCACCTGTCACACTCAGAATTACAATCTGGATAGCTGGTTTTGCAGGTCTCTGAATCAGACATAAATGGTCTGGGATTCTCAGAGAACTGGTCAGACATTACTTCTCAATGTGACGGTGAGGGTATTTGTAATTTAGTGGCTGTCCCTTTCCAAGATGAGCACCATTCCATCCATTGAAGGTCCAAAATAAAACAGAAGGTAACGGAAGGCTGAATTTCTTCTCCCTCTGCTTGTCTGCAATGAGGCAACATTGTTTGGCCCTGGTGACCTTTGTGTTAAGAGACTTTAGGCTCAGACTGGGATTTATACCACCAGCCTTGGGCCATTGGGCCTTTGAACTACACAGCCATATTTCCAAGTCTCCATCTTGAAGATGGCCAATTTATATATGTATACAAAATCCCTGTCCTGCATGTATGTGGTGGTTCTATTTATCTAGAGACCCTAAGATATTCATAAGAACAATTGTGGGTGATCGAGCTGTTGTAATCTAAAGATGAGACTCATTTGTACATTGCCGGATGTTAAGAAGACATGATGTTTGCCAATTAGCTATAACATTCATCCAAACTAATTCCTATCTGAAGCCTTGACCATTCTGAGTTTGTTTATTCTTTGAACCAAAGTGTATAAATTTACATTTAGCCTGGTGTTGAATTCAGCTTGATGCCAAGCTTTTTTTTTTTTTTTTTTTTTTAATAGATCTTGATTCCTGGGTGTAGCACGCTGGCTGCCCTTCCTGGCATGATGCCATCATTAGGCTGATAAGAAGTCTTCTTATCATTACTCAAGTAGTCGATAAAAATGTTAAACAGAATAAATAAAGACAAGGTTCTACATCTTTTTTTGTTGGGCAGTTAGTGTTGAGGCTTGTCTGTTAAAAACATTATTTGGCAGCTCACAATTTGCCACTCCTTCCCTAAAGATACAAATGTTATATAGTGGCCTGTTAAAATCTAGGTCCTGCATAAAAACTGCACTAATGTTACAGCTTGGAACCATGTTTTGATGGAAAGGCAATTAGTCAGGCAATATTTCACTTTAATTTACTGTCTTATCTTATCAATCTCTGCTTCCTTTTGTGTTTGTTCACAAACCAACAGCTCCTTAACATGCACCTTTATTTATTAATCCAGAAAAAATGTTGGTTTGAGAATCTTCAGTATCATGAATAGTACTCAATATGTAGTATAAGTACTCAATATAAGACATGGTGCTAGCCTGGGCGGTGGTGGCGCAGGCCTTTAATCCCAGCACTTGGGAGGCAGAGGCAGGCAGATCTCTGAGTTCGAGGCCAGCCTGGTCTACAGAGTGAGTTCCAGGACAGCCAGGGCTACACAGAGAAACCCTGTCCAAAAAAAAAAAAAAGAAAAAAGACATGGTGCTTGCCTTCAAAGTGTTACAGAGAAAGGAAAAGATACATAATTATAACACTCTGTTGGTAAATATACAAAGCCTTAATTTGTGTGATTTATACATTAAAGATGGAGTTTTATAGATAATAGAGTAAATATAATGCCTTGTAAGTCTACATCTGAGACAACAAGCAGCTGCCTGGAAATCTCAAAGGTCAGGGCAGACACTGTTCACTACAGAGTAAGGTCCCAGTCTTAAGTGTTGGGAAGGAAAAAAGGGCATTTGAAGAAAGGAATGAAGCCTTCCTTAGTCAGCTGCCCGGAGACTGGATTCTAGACCTGGCATGATGGCTCCCCACAGCTCCTGATCCTCTCTGACTTGTGTCTTGTACTTTGTCACATGATCTGCCAAGCTTCTTGCCCTTTTCTCAACCATCTATAGACCTCCAAATTATGTCTGGTTTACCATTCTGGTTATGTAATTCAGGTAAAAGAGGTTTGCCGGCAGTTCACAGGACCTGTCTGGTGGTTGCCTACATCCTGACATGACAGCCACCCCTTGGATTGAACAGAAAGCACAGGACAATGACCATAAAGCACCTCATGGGCAACCCTATAGACACACATGCAACACACTTTGAAATTAGGATAACACTTAGGCTTGAAATCTTCCATAAGTACATGTAGAAAATGTCTTCCCTGTTACACCACCACTGGCCCCTAACAGGCAACATCCAGCCATCTTTACTTTGAATGTCTTGTGTGCTTTCATCCTGGGTGAGTTGTCTGCAGCTTTGAAGTGGATACCAGCTGCATGTGAGTTTTATAGAGCATGAAAGATGGTGTATCAGTTGCTATCAGAGGCACAGCATGTTTTATAGTTGCAGATGAAATTCTCAGCAGTGGTCCAAAGAGAAATACCCTCAAGCCTTGAGCTGAGTGGGTCTGTACAGTGCCACAACAAGAGAGCAAACCTGGATACCCAATGGCCATGGTTTTCACCCATAATCCTCTCTGCTTCTCTTTTGTGGCAAGAAGCGCTTTCATGCTTTCATGGTTGGCTGTCTGTTCCTATCAGCTGGGAAGGCAGTTGGCTAAGGTGCTCACTCGCAAAGATGCTTAGGATTCTGCTTCCAGTGTTCTGGCAGTAATGAGAGAGGATTATTGGATTTGGTTGCTCAAGATCTTCTTCCTTCTGGCTGATTCCTGCTGTCTGTTTCCCACTCACTTTGTTTGGAGCTAGGTGTCTTCCCTTTTGTAAAGAAAATGAATGTAAATTATCAGGGGCAGTGAAACACCTGATGCTTTGCCGTGAGATCTGTTAGGGTGGGAGGAGATGGTGCACCTTCTGTGAGCAGATTGCATGCCTGCCAGCACTACATTCTTCAGGGAACTTCCGCAGGGCCTGTGCAGAGCCTGTTCCTAGGGTTGAGAATGGCTCAGCTGAATGTGCCACAAGGAATAAAGGACGCAGACAGGCTCTTCTTCTTACACAGCTTGGACTGTCTCCTTGCTCATGCAATGGACAGTGAGAACCCTGTAGGACAGGTAGCACTGGCCAAGTGCTTACTATTTTCCAGGCATTGTGCAAAACACTGTCATCTTCTCTCTTCACTCCTTGCTTCTCACTAGAGACCTGAAGTATAACTTAGACCATTGTACAGAGGATAGAGAGGAATTTGTGATGTTAAGAAGCTAACAGTTTCTTGATGAACATCAATCCTAAATTCAGGATCTGAACAAAGTATTCCAGACACTGGTTAAATCCAGAACACATTTTTTCCTCATAAGTAGCTTCTGTGTTCAGAAAGGCTGGATATTTAATCCTTAGGCTTCCATTCCCTTCATTCTTTCCTTCCTCCATTAATGTCAGGTTCTTAATATTAATTTTTCATCTTTTGGAAAAAAACCCACATTTCAAGGTCAGTATCTCATCACTGCTGGACACTGGAGGTCAATGCAAATTTAAGTAAAAGTGAGTTTTTTCTCTTTACTCTGGCCTCCCCTGTTGGGCAGCTAAGCAGTGATCCTGGCCCTGGCACTGCAATGCACAAAGAGTGGGTCAGAATCGGAGAATCTTTTCCCCAGCAGTTCTAGACAGACACTGGCTACTAGCTCACTTTGCGTTTGCAATTTTACTTAACGTTAAACATCAGAAATGCCTTTCTTTCTCTCCCTAACACATTGTCAACGTGATCTTCTCAGCCTGATGACTGTTTTATGGGCTCCTGGAAGCCTGTTGCTCCTCTTTCTCAACCATGGTACGCTCCTGTGTTTATTCTAGTCAGTAGGTCTTCTCAATAAATCCATCAAAGGCTGGGCCAGTCTGCACAAAGCACGCCTCCCACCTTCCTGGGAGGATTGAAGTGCAGTCTTTAGAGCTTGCCTGGATGGAAATTACTTCTCTTTATTAGGTGAAGCATGAAAGTATACATCTGTGCGTTCCATTCACGTATGGCTACTGCTGTGGTAGGGAGATTACATATTGTTTCTTCGTGAGCTAATTAGTAGTTTTCTAAGTTTGGGAGTGAGGAAGAAAAACTCAGGCTGTATACAGTGATGTAAGAATTATTGACCTGTGGCAAGCAGGGGATAGAAGTGCATTCTGGGAGTCCCACTTTCCTGCCCATGGTGATGCTTAAGTGCCAGCTATTTGGGAAGAATGGAAAAGGGCAGTCCGTGCATTGAGTTGGCAGGGTGGTGATCCAAGAGGCTTATATCCTCCCTCACAATTACAGGTTTCTGACAGAAATCAGAAATCTCTGCAGTGATGCAGATGGGTTTTAGCAGCCACATAAGATATTTTACCTCTCAGACCAAGTCCTTTGGTTTCAATAGCTCTTAGCAGCTAGTTGGCAATGCAGATAACTGCTGTAAAATCTGGATTTTTTTTTTTTTTAATGTTGGCGAATTGTGAAGTCTACAGAGCTGTGTGATTTATTAGGTAGATTTTATATTTCTAACAGGGAAGATTAAAAAGACAAGCTCTGCTGCTCCGATCAGCACATGTGCCACTGATGTAATTGTTTCTCCAGATTTTTAACTGGGATATATTTCTGTTAGCAGGGTAGGCCAGTACCCAATTTTTTTTTTTTTTTTTAAAAAACAACCACACATTCTGGAGATCCAGGCATTAATCAGTTTGCGGGGAGCTGCCAATTCCTTTCTTCCAGTCTCCTGCCACCAGCAAAATCTCCAACTAAGCCTCACTCTTCTGCATCTTCTATCCTGAGGGGGGTGTACTATCTTGGGGGTGCAGCTCTTCCGGACCATCAGCTTCATCATTGCTTGCATTCTCCAGTTTTTCTGAATCAAGAGAATACACCTCAGCTGCTTCACAATTCTTTTTGTTACTAGATAATTCACAAAGCTGGTAGGAAAAATTCAGCATTGAGTTCAGACACAAACTGCTACATCTTCAGTAGAAATTTGCCACAAAATTTTATCACCTTTATTTATTTTCCCTGACAATGAGAAAAGGGAAGAAGATTTGTGTGCCGGGAAATCTGCTTCTCTCCGACTGGAGAGGAGGCAGCTTCTGCTTTGCCTAACTTCTCTCCAGAAGATTTAATCAGTGTGTGCCCGTCAAGAAAGAAGGATGTTCTTGCTTCCTGAAGATGCTTTGTCTGAAATGATAAACACAGCTAAGGTGACAGCAGGCTCGCATGCAAAGTGAGGGAACTCTTGTTTATGACTGGAATACACAAAGACAAATTACCAGGGGGTTTTGCCTTCCCCCCCTCAACCCCGTTCTGTAAACTTCCTGATTCAGCAGACGGTGCCCTGGCTGCAACTGTGCCCTGGCTGCAACTGTCAACTATGCTGTTCTCCATGGAAAACCAGCCAAGCTGAATGATTCCTCACTCCTAGGTGCATCTAGGTAGTAATTCTTTGGTAACAGTAAGACTCTAGGCATGCTTCAGTTTTTTTTTAAATAGGTATATAAACTATTTATTAACAGCAAAGGCCCCAAACTCATTTCTTCTTGGATACACCCACAGTACGGCCCCTGCAGCCAATGGTCTTGGTGTGCTGACGGCGGACACGAAGGCCCCCAAAATGGCACAGCCCCCTATGGGCTCGAATTTTCTTCAGCCACTCCAGGTCCTCATGCGGCTTGTTGTCTAGACTATTGGCCAGAACCTGGCTGTACTTCCCATCCTTCACATTCTTCTGTCTGTTCAAGAACCAGTCTGGGATCTTGTACTGTTGTGGGTTCTGCATGATGGTGAGCACACCCTCCACCTCATCCTCCGTGAGTTCTCCAGCCCTCTTTGTGAGGTCAATGTCCGCCTTCCTCAACACCACGTGAGCATATCTCCGCCCCACGCCATTAATAGCAGTAATGGTGAAGGCTATTTTCTGCCACCCATCGATGTTGGTGTTGAGTCCTCGTAAAATGTGCTGGAACTTCTCAGGGATCACTAGAGACATGGTGGCGGCACACACGACGGCGGATAGGCCTCCTGTGGAAGAGCTCTTTATAGTTCTTTATAGTTCCTAACACATGCAGCCTTTCCTCAAGGTGGTGGTTGTTGGTGGTGGTTGTGGCTGTTTTTCATTTCGACCTTAGTCGTAGTGTATCAGAGAACTATAAAGGAAAAAGTTAAACAAAACAAAACCAAAATAAAAAAACAGAACAACAACACGATAACAACTCAACAGTTGAAACGTGAATGAGTCTGAGACTGTCTTCCTAAAAGCAACCTTGGTTTATTTGCAGTAGGATGCTTAGCTTGAAGCTCCTTGCTCCTGCTCAGGGGCTGCCTAGCTGTGTTGCTGTTGTCTTCTGATCTACCTGTCTCTCTGGAGATTGTTTCTCACAGAAACACAGAATTGGGACTGGGGGGGGGGGAGAGGAAAGTTGTCCCTGGGGCTTCAATCTTGATGGAATGACTTTTAGTTGCCCAACTAATGTGGCTCAAAGGGTCAGTTGAAACTGACCTCATTTGACCTATGGTTTCGGACTAGGCAGTGCCTGGATTAAATCCATGGGTTTGCCAATGATTTAAGCTATGGAACCATTTACATAAGTGAAATATTCTAGGGGGAAAAAGCCACTCTACTCTTACCTCAGTGGAATTAAAGAGCCTTCCTCAGAACACTTCATCTGGAGAGGTCTGGGAGGCCCCTCCCAGCCACTGTCAGTGTGAGTTGGGGGCAGGAAGTTGTATGCAGCTGAGGCTTATGAATGCAAAATTTCACCCTAGTTCATGAAGACTCTTGGAGACAGAGTTCCTAATCAGTTTTAGGTCAGCCAGATTCAAGTGGCTGTGAAGCACCAATAGGCTTTCCCTCCTGTAATCCCTGTTCTAAGTAAACAGACTCTTAGTGTGACAGTTGCTCTGTGCTGTTGGTGTTTTGCAGTGCCACCTACACTTGCTTCCAGCCTCTTTATTGCTGTCTGTTCCCATCTCCTCCTCTCATGGCCACACCCACTGCCATGAGAGCGCCATGATGTCAGCTCTGTTCCTGGAAGTCTCCTTTATTATTGCTTAGAAGACTAAGACAACCCCTAACTTGCTGTGGTAATTTAAGGTTCTTGTCAAACCCTTCTTTCTTTCACCTGGGTAGCACAGCCCGAGTTCACTGACGTTTTCTCCTATTCTCTTCCTTCAAGCTTGTGGCCATGCTCTTCTCCCAACCTTTCTTCCCTTTAGTACATGAACATTTAAACATCACACACATACACACACACACACACACACACACACACAGAGAGAGAGAGAGAGAGAGAGAGAGAGAGAGAGAGAGAGAGAGAGACACAGAGACAGAGACAGAGACAGAGACAAAGACAGAGAGATACCCAAATGTATGCTTAGTTGTTGCATGATTATATCTATTTATGGGGCACAGTGTACTACTTGAGTATTTGTACACAGTGTATCAAGTAATCTGCATGGCCAGTCACTGTAGATCCAACCTTCCCTATTAGCTATTTTCAAGACTGTAACTGATTGCTGTCAACTACAATGACTGTGCCATTTGATGCAGCCTTTAGTAGGTATTCCTCCTCTGTAGCTCCGCCCTGTCCCCATTCCCTGTTTGCCCTCCCTCACTTCTCATCCAGGCCCACCTAGCTACCGGTAACCATTGATTTACTCTCACTCAATTCTATGAGAATAATATTTTCTCAATCTTTTTTTTTTCAAAAGGTATCATTTAGACAGTGTACACATTTACTGGGAGCCATGTTATATTTTAATACATGAATGCATTGCTTAATGTTCAAATCCAATTGAACATTTGTCTACTCAAACATTTATATATTGTGGGTAAAACACTCAAAATCCTTTCCTGCAGCCTTTCTGAAATCTGCAGTATGTTATTGACATGGAGCAGCACTACTACTTCCTCCATCTCATCCTTACCCATCACTGCTGACTGTTCTTCCTTTGCCCCTCCCTAGCCATCAACAGTTTCAGCTTCTGCATACGTAATGAGAGGGTGTGTCATTTGTCTTCTTGTTGCCTGCCTTGCTGTTCTCTAAGTTCATCCATGTTGTCCCAAATAACAGGATTTCCTTTTTTCATGGCTGGATAGTATTCTGCTGTATATCCATCGCCGTATCTTTATCCATTTGTCTCCTAATGGACCCTTACATTCAGTTTTTAATCTTTGTCTTTATCAATAGAGTTTCTTTTGTCCATTTTGCTCACTCTTTCCTGTAAAGACTATCCATCCTTCCACCACCTTCTAAGTCCTGTGTTTCAAGGCAGGTGAGAGAATAGGGCAGCAATCCTAACCCCAGAATTCTGCCTCTTAACAAGATTCACTTTGCTAAGAAATATATGATATACTATATATGTATACTATATATTTTATATGTATAGTATACAATAATTTAATAGTATACTATATGTGTATACTATATAATATGCTCAATAATATATTATATATAATATATTATATATACTACATAGTATATAGTAATATATACTATATAGTACACACTATATAATATATAGTAGGCATTTATGAATGTTTACTAAAAGAGAAAAATGTCCTAGCAGGTAAAGGTGCTAAGGTAAGGAGCTATATATTATGGGCTAATAATAACATATCTCCCTTGCCATCTTCTTGTGTGGCTATCATCAAAGTAGGCCTTATGTATGAATATACATTATCTTAGGTACACTACATCTTAACTTTTGTTCTTCATTTAGTAAGTGTCATTATTTTGTTATGGTTTTCTCCCTGACAGCACTTCTTTTCAACCACACTCTTGCTATTTTTATGCTGGTCATTTCAGGCAAAATCAGTTCTTTCCATCAAAAGTTTCCTTATATTTAAAAACTCCATGATAATCCTCATAGCATGAGGCACACAGAAAGTACTCTTATGCACTTGTTTTTTAGAAATTGGCCTCTTTCATTTTTTGAAGAAAGAAATCTCTTTCCTGATACATTCCTCTCCTTGATCAATCTGTAACATGTGTAGGTTTGTTGAGAGTTCTCTCATTTGGGCGACTGTTCCAGCCTGAGTACAGCATCAGAAAAGCTATTTGCTGTTTACTACAGAAGAGCCTATACTGGGACCTACAATTCTCCATTGATCCAATAGCAGACATTCATGTGTTTGTCACTTGTACTTGGCCTTCATCACTGAATTCAAATCACTTAAGGGCATGAATCATATCTTACTTACAGTTTCTAGCTATATATACTATATATACTCTCTCTATATTATATATTATATGTTATTATATACTATATATACTATATAATATGGTGCATATACTATATATGTACTATACATAGTATATATAATATATATTACACACACTATATTATACATAGTATATATAACATATATATACACACTATATATTATATAGTGTATATCTACATATAATATGCATAGTATTATATGTATATGTAGAAATATACAATACAATATTATGTACTATAATATTATATCATATTATGTATAGTATGTAGTATATATAAATTATATAGTATACATAGTCTATTATATATAATGTATACTATATAATATACTAATACTATATTATATACAGTAATATATACTATATAGTACATGCTATATAATATATGAATGTTTGCTAAAAGAGAAAAATGTCTTAGCAGGTAAAGGTGCCTGACAATGAGCCTCACACATGTGTGTGTGCACACATACACACACACACACACAATAAGTAAATATAATGCATAAAAGAGAAAGCAGAAAAGAATAACTGCATAAAAGAGAAAGCAGAAAAGAATAACTGCATAAAAGAGAAAGCAATATGTCTGTATAAGCATGAATGATATATACACGCATTAATATGATGCTCGGGCCTTTTACTTTTAAAAGTTGTATTCAATTATTGTTTTTCCCACCAATAAAAAACGCTAAAGATAATCTTGCATGGATGGTGTCAAAACACAGCATTACGAATCCAATATACAGTATAATTACCCACACCAGAGGAAGCCAACAGCAGTCTTGGTGTGGTGCTTTGAATAAGAATGCCTGCCATGGACTTATACATTTGAGTGCTTGGTCACCAGGGAGTGGCTCTATTAAGTCGTATGGCCTTAGTGGAGAAAGAATGTCACTGGGGGTGGGCTTTAGGGTTTCAAATGCTCAAGCCAGGCCCAGTCTGTCTCTGTATCTCTCTGTTTCTGTCTCTCTCTCCCTACTCCTCCCTTCTCTCTCCCTCCCTCTCTCTCTCTCTCTCTCTCTCTCTCTCTTTCTCTCTCCTCCTCTTCCTCTTCCTCCTCCTCCTCCTCCTCCCCTTCTCCCTCTTCTTCTCTCTCTTCTTCCAGATCTATATCTACTTGCATGTCACCTAGCGTAATGATAATGAACTAAATCCCTGAATTTGAACAAGTGCCAACTACGTGTTCCCTTTTAGAAGAATTACCGTGGTTGTGGCATGTCTTCACAGCAATAGATATCCTAACTACGACACAAGGCGTCACCAATGTGCCACCACCAAGGATCTGCAAGTCCTGACTGCTTTCTTAGATATGTCCGTTTTCTTTTCAGTACCAAAGATAGAACCTAGGGTCTCAACAGCTCATGCTTCACATCCGCGTCCCTCTCCCCAAGGAGCCAGAGAGTCTAGACCCCATAAGGAGCTTTGAAACGGTTCCTAACCTTCCTCCATGCAGTCTCTTGCTCAGAGGTGTAGAATCCTAGCACTAAGTGTTGCACTGGTTTACATCCTGCTGTCTACCACACATTTCATGCCTCATTAAGGGATTAAATTTCCGAGCCTCCGGGATTCCCCTTGACGGAGTTCGTAACTAGTGCGATCAGATCATTGGTTGACAGTGGCTGCTCTGGCTGTTGTTTTCCTGCTTAGGCATCAGCTTGGTACTTTCGCACCTTCGACCTCAATTTCTTTGCAAACTTTTACTGTTTTGAGTTAATGATAAGAAACGAGATAATCGTTGCCTCGGTATCTATATGGAGCACTGGTCGTGTGGTTTAGTGTACTCCTTGGTCCTTGTCAGACCTCATTGGAGCACAATGCATGAAACTCATGTCCCGATGCACGCATTTGTTCTGTAAAGGGTTTCTTAAAAGAAAATGTGACTTTCCTTTCGCACCTCATTTCTTCGTTCCACAAACATTCGACCTTTGTTCCATGCCAGATCTATTGCTGAGATGAAAGGCTTCACTGTGGCTGGCTGAATCTCTCCTTCCACACCTTTTCTTCTTCCCACTGGTGATGTGCTCTAGAAGCACTGTATGGATTCCTGTGGTATTCTGGAGTTAACAGCAAATACTCCTCCTGGCTCCTCCCACCCCCATCCCCATCCCCATCAGTGGATTGAAACCATCAAGGAAATAGCTTCAAGTGAAACCATCAAGTGAAGCCATCAAGTGAAGCCATCAAGGAGAGTAACAAGGTTTTAAAGCCCTGTGTAGGGACATCTCCTCTAGCTCCCTGGAGCTTGGCAAAGAGCAGAAATGATTGCCATCTGCTGACTCACCCACAGAGCTGAGCGCTTCGGGCCAGCCTGGCCTCCTGTGGCCTTGAGACACATCTCCGATTAGGACAATTTCAGTGGCTTCTGGACTCCCTTTAGACTTTGCTTAATCCTTCTCACTTCACTGAGCTATGTACGGTTTTGCTTAGAGTTTAGGGGGAATTACAATACCAGGCTCGAGGGGAGGGCAAACACTGGGGAGTGGGACTTCAAATTGATGTTCTTCTTTTGTCAGTGTGAGGTTGACAGAGAAAAAGGCAAATGACATCAGTGGCCAGGTGTCAGTATAAAGCGGCTGATTTGGAAAATAGTTCCTTTGAGGCCTGTTTGGGTGAGAATCATTGAGATCACAGAAAGGAAGCAGCTGGTAAGTTCTGGAAACCTTTTTATATAAGCCCAGACTTTGAATAATGCACTAAATGGAGTGTATTGCATGTATTTAAATATTTATGTACAAATGGCTCATTTTTTTTAGCCTGCTGTGCCACAGCCCCACAACTTGACACAATTGTTTTTAAATTTCCATTGTCTATGCTCGAAGGTATTATACAAAAGACACAGAATCATGTTAAACAAACAAAGGAAACACAGACTAGATCATCACAAGCCGAACTGCTCTTCACAGCAAACCAGAGTAAAGGGTTTTGAAGCCATATTATGAGGAAATTAAAATGGAGGGGTGTGGGCCTAGACCTGAGCTGAAGTTCTCTGTTGGACTCACTAGCTTTGTAACCCTGGGTAAGTTGCTATCCTCTCTCTGAAGTTCAGACTCCTCATCTGTGAATTGGGGATAATGATAACTCCCACCTCACTGTGACAATTACATGAATTCTTTGTGTTGGGTGTCTCACCCTTAAAAAGCCTCAGTGAATTCTAGCTTAAAATGGAAGTTACTCTACATGAGGCGAGTAGAACCAGTCACTAGCAAAATACCACAAAGTAAGATCTGTGGAAGACAGACACTTGGTTTTAGGAGAAGATACCACAGCTGTGGATACACTGGTGTCCAGCACGTAGTAGCTATCTGCTAAATATTACTTTATTAATATGTATGATATTACAGTATAATTTTGATGATTATATCAATAATACAATATTAATAGCTGAATAAATATGTGTGGAGCAACTACAGGTGTGAATTAGATTGTTCTATGATATGAACTAAAATGTACATTTCAAACAAGGAAACAGGAGGGACTGGTTGAAGAGAGCCGAAGTAGAACTTTCAAACTTCTAGCCTGGAAAGCATTACTGTCTCTTTCTCATTGGGTTGCAAGCATTAGTTCTACTTTCTTCCCTAAGACCTAGGGAAGTCTTTCCCTGGGGCTGTGTTTTCTAGGTGACAGCATTTCACCTGTGAAGCAGCGATCCAGGAGGACGGCAGTAGGCCCACACTGAAATCACTGCCTGTGGTCACTGCTTTCTCCCATTTCCTTCTGGGCCTTGAGTTTCATACCTCACACATGGTAGAGAAGAGAGGCTGTTTTCTGGAGTCTGACTGTTGCCTAGAACCATCAGCTCACTGTGGAGCTGTGATCAGACCCTCCCCGTATCTCCTCTAAGCCCTCTTGTGCCTCTTTGGGCAAGTTGGATTGACCCTCTATGTACCTCGTCTTCTTCTCTCCTTACTCCAAACCCTTGCACTGAGGCAGGGAGAGGAATGGATATTCTTTACCTAGCTCCAGTCTGAAGTCAGTACTCAGACAAGATGTGATGAACAAATGCTGTCTTTGCAGGAAGACCTATGGATTTGCCAAAGAAAGGAATGCAGTTCTGGAACCTCCTAGCTGCAGGATTGTGTAAATCACTCAACACCGATAAAGTTAAAGTTATGAAATTCAGTAATTTCCATTTCGTACACAGCTAATTAGCCTAAGGAGAATAGTGACAGAGAATATATTCCCAAACCTTTCAGGAGGTAATCCTGGATGGCTGGCTCCAGACGGTCTTACACAGAGTTACTTCCATGACACTGCATGAGAGGAACTAGCATTTAGTGAGTTCTTCCCATCTCCTAGATGTGATTCTAAGTGCTTGGGAAAAAAATGATATCCTCACTTGAGATCACTATTTTTTATTATTGTGGCGTTTTACAAGGAGGAAATGGAATCACAGTAACTTGGCCAATGTTATACATGCATGCTGAGGAACAACTGAAGTAATGGAAACCTATCCAACTTATTCACTAAGCCAAGAAGAGGGCTTTTTGCCCCACCATGTGTGTCCAAAAGATCACTGCATCTTTTTCCTTTAGGGCAGGTTTTGGATGTGGAGTATGTTTGCTAAGGGTCCAGGTGAGGGATTTCAGGCCTCCTCCCCTTGCCTGCAGAAGTGAACCTCAGATCTTCAATTATAGTCAGAGGAGATATTTCGATATTTCCAATATTTCAAAGAGTCAGAGATAAATCACTCTTCTATGTCATGACCAGTATGGCTCAGTCTTGGAAAGCCTGACCGAGGTGAGGAAAGAATAAGGAAAGGATAGACAGACAGGAAAGCTGGGAATGAGAGGGCTGTGCTCACTCTGACCGATGGCACGAACCACAGCAACCCCAACCTCGGATGTTTCGTATGTGTAGGGCGGGTTAGTTGGCCTTGGTAGGAGGCCTTTGTTAATGAGCTAAATCTTCTCCCATGACCTCGGTTGCCTCTCAACGGTTTGGGTTCCGCACTTGCTAATTTTTGCATTCACTGGTCGTAGGAACACTTGTGGTTGGATCACAGCAAGGCTTTGCCAGCTCCCAGAGATCTGAGGGATTGGTCCTTGTCACTAATTCACATTCAACTCAGGACTTCATCTAGTCCATACATCCACTTGGGGCTACCTCTGCTCCCTGCACCTTTAGGAGCATTGAAACCATATGGGCCAATGACTATATAGAAGAGTTCGGTTTTGCATTTGCCTGTATAACAGTGAGAATGTGATCACTTCATTATCTTTTGTGGATAAATACTTTTCATGGCAATTATGTATTCCTCCAGCCTTACAGTATACCATAATTATCTTTTATATACACTTAAGATGAATCCCTCTAAACATGAGATGGGTTTGGAGTGGGAACTAGACAGAAATGGATATTGTAAATGAAAACATTAGTGCCTAAGGCTCTGTAGCAAAGAGGAATCTGGGGCAAAGGCTCAGTATCAGTGAGCTGGCGTGGTGTCATCCTCGTGTTCTGAAAGAAGGTGGTACTTCCTAGAGGTTTCTCATTCTTATGTGTATACCAAATGCTTTTATTCCACACAGCTGTGAACAGCTCTCACTGAATCCAGGGGATGTTACCAACCTACTTTCAGAATGTAGTGAGGATGCCAGAGTGTGGTTTTCTTTACACCCACCACCAAGTGTTGCACTCTAAATCTAAACAAAGATGCTGTTTTGCATTAATCACTTTTTGGAATTTTTTTAATGCATGTATGTATACAGACACAAGGAAGGACAGAGGCCAGAGGACAAGGAAGGACATTCACCTCCTTCAAAACAAGATCTCTCGTTGGCCTCACTTGGTAGACTAAGTGCTACCTGGCAATTTTTATATGGATACTGGGCATGGGGTTCAGGTCCTGCCCTCCTACCCCCTTAAGCATCAGACCACTCATGGATGGGAAAACCAGACCAATGAGGAGTACACTTTGAGGAGTCTTCTTGTTACTTCTGCCCTCTCATTCTTTATTTCTTTACCCCTCACTCTAGCTATAAATCTTCACATCTGTTAATTTTCCAGATATGCTTATTGCATGTATTTATGCATATACAAGTAGATACATGCAATGGTTTTTATCCCATTGCTTCTAAAATCCAAGAGGTGACATGGGGTGTGTGTGTGTGCGCGTGTGCATGTGTGTGTATGATGTATTGAGTATCATGGGAGGATATCACTGTACATGAATGCAGGAAGAAATTTCCAGAATTAGCATTTGGGGGGTCAAGGCTAAATACATCTAAGAGTTGAATACTGTTGTGAATTGTTCTTTGATAGCTGGGATCCCATCACTGCCATATGTAAAGGCCTACTTTTTATGGGTTCCTCCAAAGAGAGACTCAGCAAGCATGTTAACCTGTCAGATTGACCAAAATCTAGAAAACCTGACAATGTAATTTTGATTTGCATTTCTCCTGTTTGAAAATGTGCCCACCTTTTTTTTTAAAAATGATGTTTAAAGACTGTTTTATTTATGCTCTGTAACAGTTATGTCCTTTGACAGTTTTCCTATTCATTGCTCATAAGTTTCTTATGGAAGCTATGCTAGTAGTTGTTTTCATAACAGCAAAATTACCTGAGTTTTTGGTTTTGTTTTGTCTGTGATTTGAGTTGAAAATTGTTTTCCCGGGTTGTTACTTGTTCTTGTCTTTACTTATGCCATATATGTTTTGCACTCGGAACTGTGGTTCCATTTTCAAAACTGTGGTTGAATTACTGAAACTTTAATTTTCCATTTTCTGTGTTCTATCCATGAGTGGAAGGACCATTCCCCATTGTAAGTACACTGTTCTTACTTTCTTCTGCTGCTTGAGAGTTATCACGAAATAATTTTAGGTGTACACGAACTAGAGGAAGTAGTGTAACAACTCCCAGACACCTACCACCCACCTTTAGTCATTTGAATATTACCCACTCATCTATTGCCCAACTCATATTGAGAATATTAATACATAAATCCCAGATATCACATTGTTTTCTTGATAAGTACATCAATATATGTTGATGACATATTAGATTTTTAAAAGAACATACTTTCATAACATTATTATGCCAAGAAGTTTTTTGAAATTTTATAGCATTGGATTCTGTATATAACACAGGGTATGGATCCAGCTTTATTTTTTTCTCCCATTATGCACAATTGAGGTTTTTTTTTTTTTAACTTTCTGTTCTATCCTTCTCGGCTGTCTACTTACAGCATTGTACTCTTTAAATTATTGAAATGTTAGAGAATTTCAAAGATTATTGGGACTACTGTTTAAATGGAGTGATAAGTCTCTACTCAATCCACACTGTATAAAGGTGGCAGAAAGTTTGATTTACGATGCACACTCCTCAGGTTGGTAACTTAGAAACTGACAATGTAAAAGCGGAAGCTGACGTGTGTAAGAGTGTACTCCCCAACAAAAGGACCAGTAAAGCAAAGTATACTGAACAGCTTCTTAAACTGTGGGTCACAACAGTAGGGTCACTCTGGCAAGAGTGAGTGGCAGATTTTGAATGTGTAAGAACCTCAGATTAACTCAAAATCAAAAGTAAATTCATCTGGGGTGTCTCTGCAGATTGTCTGTGTTGCCCCACGCAGTTTTTCACTGTTACCCTGGTTCTGAAATACAGCGTGCCTGCCTCGTACCATGCTCGCCTACACCCTGTAGGTCACCAATGAGGGCTGGCTGCCTGAAAAGCGAGCTAGATTGAGACTATGTTATGTTGTGATTGGGTTTTGTTGTTATTTTATTTCATTTTTTTTTTTACCATCAACGCAAAGTTTTCTGCTCTTATAAAGACATACTTTAATTATGGAAAACAAGGAATTTTAATATTTTCCTTCCATCATTTCTCAGCACATAAGCATCATATCAGAGTAGCTTTGGGTTCTATTGCATTACAACGTTCGATTTTAAAACTTGCAAATTGTATTGGTGATGTGGAATAAAATGGTAAAAACCATAAAAGTGTTGTGACTGTGATAAAAATCATAAAAAATGTTAGCTTGGGATGAGGATAGAATTTCCGGCAATTTCTAACATGGCCATAAACATTATTTCTGCATTTTGCACAGCACATTAATACAAAATGGCGCCCTCAGCATTGACTACTATAAAATGATTGTCAGTCAACTCTGAAAAGTGTAGAAGATCCTCTGTGTCCCACAGAATCAAATATTCAGCCACAATTTAATCCTTTAACATTTTATTTATTTTATGTAGGGAGGCATTCACACAACATGACACACACACACACACACACACACACACACAGAGGTCAGAAAACAGCTCTTTTCTTCCACCACGTTTGTCCTGGATATTGAACTCAGGTCATCAATCTTGGCAGCAGGCCCCTTTAGCCACTAGACTATCTCACTAGTCTCTGTGTAAGATTAGACAAGTTTATCCATCTTATTAGTATGCAAATATATTCTCATCTTAAGTAGTACAATAATAATGTATGTCAAAGAGTTGCTGTAAAATAATTTTTTTTCCTGACCTGCGTTAAATCATGATTAGATCTGTATACCTGTTTTATAGACCTGCATAAACATTTCTCAGGTAAAATGGAATCACGAGTGGGAAAAGTTTCTCTGTTCTATAACAATAGGGTAGGAAACAGTGGTTGCAAAAGGCTGGGGACTTAGAGCAGGTGGAGGATGATGAGGAATCACAAAGAGAGAAAAATCATGGCCTTAGAGGTTGACGCCTGCTTCTCTCTGGACACTAGCTTATCCTGGGTCTCCTGCAGCATCCGGAAGGCTGACAGTGGAGAGTTGAAATGTTTGCAGTACGCTGTGCTGCAGGGATCAACTGGCGACCCGAGAGTGCTGTTGAGTAGGGCACTAGTCAAGTGTGTCAAGAACGCTCTGCTGCTGTGTTCCTGTTTTGAGCAGTTTGCTCTCTTAGCACCCAGTGACCCTGGCCCCAAGGCTGCCAGTGCACCAGTAGCTCTGAAGACACGAGAGTGAGCCTTACTGTGTGCTTCCTGGGAAGCCGGATGGAGATATGTCATTCTTAGCCTTATTTCCAAAGGAAAGGGCCAAATCTATCCAGTTACACATCTTCCTAAAATGGATCTGGGATAGTGACTTATGCTGCTGAGTTAGGGTAGACATGACACTAAGGTTTTGAACATGGTCTTTCATTGAACTGCTTCTGTTTGCCTGCACCTTTAACAAAGTTCAATAAGGAATAAATGGTCAAAATGTGGTAAATTGGTCCAGATCGTAGAGTGGGCAGAGAGACTGAGCCAGATTCCTGTGTGATGACATAATTCCCTAATAACTTTGGCACAGCCTGTGACCTCCCCATCTCTATTTTTTCCTTACACCTTGGCGATGACCACATCATGCTTACCTCACAGCCATGTGTGGAGAGTTAATTAGTTTCAGATGGGAAAGTTCTCCAGGGATGAATCATACTGTATAGCGAATGTGCTAACTTGAGCCTTCAAGGCCTTTGTGTTGAGATAATCTCCTGCTGCCGAAGCCCAGGAGCTCAAGGGAAGATGGAAACTATTTACCTTGGAGTCAAGGGACTCAGCATTGCAAGGTGATCAAAAGGACACAGTTAACTGTTCGCTGACTGTTCGTCCTATACTGGTCAGCCATGAGACTTCTGAGGTAGGTGGAGGCTAGCTCTGAATTGCACGGCCAGTGCTCTCTGCCAGAGCAACTGTAGTCATTAGGAAAGACAGCTACCAGGAGCTGTAACAACACACACTAGGACTCATTTTTATCCACTGATGGCTGTGAGCTCAGTGTGGATTGCATGGGCTCCATCTCTGGCAGATCACACTAAACAGTAAGAGTCACTGGTCTGTGACCTCAGTCCTCTTACCTTCTGAATGCTTCCTGTAATAAATCTCACAATCCTATCTTTACATACTTTCAGTGAGGAGAATGTTCCTGTCCATTCACACTCCATTCACACAAAAGGAATAAGAAGAGTCCTTCTTTTGGTCTCTGTTGTATGTCTCCCTGTTTGTAAAATTACACACATAGTGTGCTTTGTTTTAAGCACAAAGTGGAAGGGGCTCTTATAGACATAAACAAAGAATACTCTATCTGCCAACAAGGAATTTTATGGTCCAGGAATTGGTATAGAATATGGATGAGATCTCACTGTGCATGGTTAGGTAACTTTTTTTTCTTTTTTAAAATTAGATGTCATTGAATGAAAGACGTAAAGACTAGAAGAGGAGGAGGAAGACTTGGGTAAGGAAGGTGAGTTCAAGTACACAAGGAAGTGAAGTAAAGGTATTTCCTTTACTTGGGCAAATGAGTCTCCTGAGGACATTGTCCGGGGGTGGAGTGGGAAGGCTTGGGATGTGGAAAGTGAAGGGGCATCAGAAGATGGGAAAGCATGCTTCTCAGCTTCTTGTTGTGGCAGAATACCACTTTTCAACTTCAAGGTGAAAGGATTTATTTTGTTTGGTGATTTTAGAGGTTCTAGTTCATGGCTAAGCAGATATGTTGTTTCTGCACCAGGTGAGGCAGAATATCATGGTGAGTAGCAGAGTTGCTGACCTCATGATAGCCAAAAAGCAAACAGACAAAACAAAACAAAAATAAAACAACAACAAACCAAAACAGTGCAGAAAGGAGGAAAAAAAGTGGACAGAGACAAGACAAACCCAAAGACAGCCCTCAAGGGTGCACTGTCTTCAAGAATGTCCCCCTTCCTCAGCTTCAGCACCTCCAAACTGTCCATCGAGGTGTGAGTCCATCAGTGGACTAAGCCAGTCGTGAGGGCAGAAACTTTGGGATCTGTCTTCCTCAAAGTCTGACCACTGAACATTATTATATTGGGGTCCCTCCTCACATGAACCTTTGGTGGACATTAAAGATCTGAACAGTAACAGGTAGGTTATTAATTTAAAGAGAGAGGATCTTAATTTAAGAGAGAGAAACCCAATGTCAAGTGAAAATTCAATGATTTTTTTTAAACAGAATGTTCTTAGGACAGAAACTATAGAGTAAAACATAGTTCAATTAATAGAGGTTTCAGTAGCCCATGGATTGTTTACATTCAAATAGACATGTTTCCATGCAGACATGTGTAACTACATACACATGTCTGGATATTGTAATTCATTGAGAGGGAACATCTTTGGATGTATGAAGCTTCTTGGGCTTCACTGCTGGATTAGTAAGCCTGTGTTCATTTTCTAAGGTCTTTTGTCTGATGTTGCTCACCTCTCTGTGCTTTTCTGTGATACACTTCGTGATGGTAGGCTTAGGAATCACTAAGTTTTGTTGAGGTTGCAATATTTGAATGAGCTTATAAAATATTCATCAACATTATCTATCTTCTAATACAGAACTCAGTGGTGTTTTCATTTTCTCACTGATTGATCTGCTGCATTATCCAGTTGTTGGTTCCTCATAACTCAAAGAATGTAACTGGTTCTCTTCTTTGCTGGTAACGAGACTTCGTGCACTATAGCAGCTTTCCAGTGGTCACTCTGCCACAGCAAAGAGTGGTGGCATCCAGAGTGGGTCTTTTCTGATGTCCAAGATTCAGTTGGAGTTCTGGAAGGAACCAGGTAGCATAATCAATTGGTGTTATTTAAGAAAGTTAACAAGGTGTGATTCACAAGGGCCACGAAGCCATCAGCAGAATACCAGACTCTAGACTTAGCAGCAGAAAAGAGTCATTTCCAACCTAACTTAGACCCAAAGGACAAGAGGAAAATGGTTACCAGCATCTAAGATGTGTTAAGTGTGGCATGACTCGGATAGACACTATGGGACATAGTGGAGGTAGTCACAAAAACAGATGCCCAGTCTGACTTTCTGATCACCTTGCTATCCATGAGTACTTGCTGTTGGCCAAACCAAACCTGAGCCACTGGAAAGGCATGCTTGCCTTTGCAGCACAGACTAGGGTGGAAAGAGATAGAGGGTGATGGATCTTGAGGGCCAGCCAAAGAGTAAGAGAGGTCATTTCCTCTTCTCAACACTGAGTCAGCTGGGGAACATCATGTTACTACATTGTATTTAAGGGAATGTATGCATTGAACCATGTACCAATGGGTTAGGCCCTGTTGGGTAAGTCTTTAGTTGCTGAAACTAGAGTCCTCATAGCATCCATGTGGGAAACTGATGGAATGAATGCTTGCTCCCTTAGATAAATAATCACAATGGAAATGAAAAGTCTGTTTGTAGAAAAGAAAAATAAAGTATTTTTAATTGGTAGTGCCTTGCCTGTAATGTCTAAATCTCTTAGAGACAGACCTTAAGCATATTTCCAAGCAAGGATTGTGACTTGCTCAGATCAGTTCTGAAGATAGTCCTGTGTGTGTGTGTGTGTGTGTATGTGTGTGTGTGTATGTGTGTGTACACACATACACAGGTGTTTAAATGCATGCATGTGGTAAAATGTCTTCCTCAATCACTCTCTATTACAGTTTTTGAGACAAGGTATCTCACTGAACCTCGAGCTCACTAGATGAATGTCTAGCAACCTCTAACAACCCTGTCTCTCTGTTTCTTTTCCATGTGCCATGGTTATAGATGCACACCACTGTACCCAACTTTTACCTGAGTGCTTATTTAGCAACATTACAGGCAAGGCACTACCAATTAAAAATACTCTATTTTTCTTTTCTACATTTTATGGGCTAACACAGGCATAAAGATTTTGTAAATGAGAAATATTTGAACTGAACCTACCAACCAGGTTGGAAAGTATGACACATTTAAAATATGAAATGGTATGTGACAGCCCAGAGTTTATGGCTTAAGGCAAATGATATAAGAACCTCTGAATGCTTGTTGTGTGACAAGCCTTTTTCTGGGGAGAGGCAACACATGTCTACTCACTCCAATAGGGAGTCTGTAACAGTATGAACACTCTTCAAATTCCAGCATGGTGAACCAATGAGTCTTATTGAGGTTACTTATAGGAATGTGGGTGCGGGATTACTTAAAGGTAGAGAAATGATTCAGACAAAACCATATCACCAAAGCCTGCCCCAGAATAGATGACAGCTCAAAAAGCTGGGAATCTGGAGCATGCTGCACATAGTGAAGGTAGCTTTTCAGGTGGAGAGTGTCCTTTCCAGGAATCTCAGACGGCCTAAACTGCTTTCAGATAGCTCATATGGTCCTGCTTCTTCAGCTTGGCTTGTCTGAGAGTAATTCTCAAGCAGTCTTTTTCACTCTTGGGAGGAAGGGGCCTAGTGAGACTGATCAGTTTCAGGGACTTCCGAAATCTATTTTGAATTGTTTACTTCCTGTCTAAAGGAGCTTCCCCAGGAGATGGAATGTTTCATTCCAAGGACACCTGGACATTGTTGTCCCATATGTTCTAGTTTTCAGAAGTTTTAAATTCTGCTTCCATATATGCTCAGATAATCATAGAATTTGAGAATTGAAAACATGTATATTGAGTTCGAGTCCTATCCCAACAGCTTCTGAGTAACAATTCTAATATTGGCCAGTTGGATAACTCACTGAGAAAGATAGTTCTCTACATTTAGCCTTCTAATTGACTTGATAAATTGACAGGATGACGACAGTTAATTTTTTATTTTTCTTTAATTCCCTAAAGTTTGCAAAAATGCATATGTGATATCTCTACTTTACTGATAGGAAAACTAAGACCCAAAGGAATTGAGTGAGAGGCAATAGAGGTGACAGAATTTCTGCCTAGGACTGGTGCCTCCAAAGGCTAATTTTTCCCTATTACACCAGGCAGCAACTTCACTTGACTTTACCCTTGTGGGACTGCGAACCATGTTACCAGCCATTAAATATCGTTTTTCATGTTGCAATTAAAACGCTATTTAATGTACATAATTTTTCAGTTTCTTCTGGGAATATAAAGTTATGCACATATATATCTTTATATATGTACATTTCCTTCTGCTCCGAGTAGTAATAGTGACAATTTATAGTGCAAGTGACACACTGTAACTTTGCTATATATGCAAGATACAGAATTTTTTCCTTAGGACTGCTTTTATAAGCTTGCCAGCTTCCAGAGAGTTCTTTGAATAATCTTTTCTGGATTTTGTGACTATGCAAAAGTCAGCACAATATTCTTTTGCCAGAGCATGCAGTTTATTGTTGGTTTTTAAATGCCCTCCCACTGCAGAAGATCTACAGACTTGTCCCTTGCTTGTACAGTATATTTGCAGGTGGAGAATTAAGAATGAAGTTGAGCTCATAGGGGCTTTGTAAATAATGGCTAGTGACATAAAACCCCAGGACGGTGTGTAGTACCAGTTGGGCTCCTACTAGTCTCCCCATCGACAACTGTGGGTGCTGTAACCAGTGAGATTATTGGTGCCCTGGTTGCTTCATTTGTCAACGTGACACAAGCCAGGATCAACTGAAAAAAAATGCCTCTATCAGGTTAGCCTGTAGACAAGCCTGTGGAGCATTTTCTGGATTAATGATTGATGTGGCATACTCCAGCCCACCGTGAGTGGATGCCACCCCTGGGCAGGTGGTCCTGGGTATAAAAAAGCAGTTGAACAAGACATTCCTCTGCTTCAGTTCCTGCCTTGCTTCAGTTCCTGACTTGGCTTCCCTCAGTGATGGACTATTACCTGGAAGTTTAAGATGTAATAAACCCTTTCCTCCCCGAGTTGTTTATGTTCATGGTGTTTATCACAGCAACAGAAAAGTAAACTAATTTACTTTTCTAAAAAATTGGCTCATTGGTAATTCACTCTCTTAATCAGAGTCATAGGTATGCATTTACAGCCTGGTTTAAGCAATCAAGTAACTCCATAAAATACATGTATACATTAACTCTCTCTCCCTCTCTCTCTCTCTCTCTCTCTCTCTCTCTCTCTCTCTCTCTCCCTCTCCCTCTCCCTCTCCCTCTCCCTCTCCCTCTCCCTCTC
>NW_021604636.1:16155118-16158799 GCF_004785775.1 Grammomys surdaster | reverse complement strand
TTCCCCTCCTCTCCCCCTCTCCCCCACCTCTCTCTCTCTGATATCATACTTTAAAATTAGACGGTATCTGAGTTTTATACTTAACTGGCCATGTATTGACTCACAATTAGATTTAAACTGATTTGCATAATGAAGTTACTTTATCATTAGTGCTATTTTAGGCATCGTCATGGACTTAGTTACACACAACAGATAGAGAATTACATCTTTGGCATTACCAAATTTTCAGCTTTAGGCTTAGAAATGTCACTTCTGTAAGGTTTTGATCCTGCATTTGATGAAAACTTTTCTCTTTGTATTTTTTTAAAGCAGTGTAGTGGGATTCTAGAATATTATAGGCATATCATATTACATTTCTGAGTCTTAATGCATGACTGGAATTCTTCATTAATCTACCTTGTCAGTATCACACTCTATTAGAAGTGGAGGGCATGGTGGTGCACAGTTTTTCACCTTCCCACTTGGTTGCAATAGGAAGAATTTCTGAGTCTTTTTAAGACGCTAGTTCCCAGACCTCATTGTCCACTTGAGACTAATATGAAATAAATTTGTTCAATTGTATTTTTTGATCTGATCTTTAGTCTGCTGGTAAAGATGTGTATAGGAATGGTGGAAGGTAGAAGAGGGTGAATTTGGTGCTTAAGTTTCTTGAGGTTAAATAAAAAGTACTTTATATACTAATAGTTACTTTCAATTCGTACTACAACCTGAGTTAACAGCACAACTGTAAGCCCACTTTCCTTATTGCTAATGGGGACAATACTTCTTCTTTTTAAAATGTTAATCAAAGGCTTTATAAGTTTGGTAATGCTCAATAACAAGATGCCCATACAATCCGAAGTGTAACCCAATACCCAACCTAGATATACCAACTATCTTTGACTGGAGGAGACACTCAAACATCCGCCTCCATGTTCCCCTCCCCGCCCTCCCCCTCTCTTGTCTCCTAGCTCCTCTCCTCCTCCTCCTCCTCTCCTTACTCCTCTTCTTCCTCTCCTTACTCCTCCCACCTTAGCTCCTCCTACAGATCACCCTTCCTGTTAAGATAAAACTTTTCTCTCAAAATACAATTAAAGCATAACTATACCAATTTGTATCAGTAAGGTACAAGATGGACCTAATACCCAGTCCATCGTTTTGTTGACTAACCAGAACCTCTCTCTCCTAACTAAAAGACTTAGTTCTGAACCTGGCTTTTTTCTTGGCTTTAGAATGAATGCCAGCTGAAAACTATCCTCTCAAGTCTTTTCTCTCAAAGTAAATAGCAGGGACTGGCTATGAGACTGTAAGTCTTCAACCCCGTCAGAAATCCAGAATGACTGAATTAACTGAAATTATGGGAAGCAGAAAGCATAGCTTCTAAAACTTAGCCATTTTATAGAGACCGCTGAACACCTGGACAGTCCCTATACTACAAACTGTTGGAGCATCTGATCTTTAGCCTTCTGGCCTAGGATCATCTGAAAGACCTAGTGATGCAGAATTATTAAGGGCTGATTACTCTGTCTTGGCAGATATAATCAGTCAACTATTCTACAAGTGTGTCCTTTTCAGGACAGTAATTTGTCTGTAGATGAAAGGAGACAATTCTTGCCTAGTGGCTGTCTCACCACAACTGGAGTAACTCCAAAGATGCTCAATTTCTTCTTAGAATCCAAGACAGGAAGCTGTCAGGAGCAGACAGGTCTCTAATCAAAATGAACCTTAATACAGAAATGTTGGTAACGTCAATTCTGTGGACTTCTGACATTTTGAAAACCAACTATCCATGTAAAGCAATCTGGACTGTTGTCTGTTAACTCCTTTCAGCTATTTCTAAATAAAATATAGAAAACACCCTAACAATAAACTCAGAAACACCCTAACAATAAACTCAGAGCCATGAATTTTCTGTAGGCCCTTAACTCACAGGCTAACCATCTCAAATCAGTTAAAAAAGTTAAAGAAGGAGTAGGTCTAAGCCTTGTATTCCTAAATGTGTTATATAGACACAATGCCTGTGAGAGGAACAATATTAATCTCACTTCTATATCAATAAGAAACTTGTACCAATGAAAACCTTAAATTTGAAATCAAAGTAAATTTTGTACCATTTAAGTAATTATAACTTCAGCTTAATAACAATTATACAGATTTCTACCAATAAGTTGTGGCTATGCAATAAATCCTAGCTATTCCTCCCTGTTCCAACAAAACCACTACTTTTCCCTAGAAAGACAGCTAACAACCTCAGTCCCCAAGCCCAGGGAATAGGGGCGCCGACTCTTCATTTACTTCTCTTCAAGCTGATTACAGGCGTTGAGATATTAGAAGAGGGGTGGGGGGATGAGTAAATTGATAAGCCTCTGACGTCTGTGTCTTCACTGTATTCAGCTGAGATTCCAGGACATCAGAGGTTTGGGCAGGTCTGCTCAGCTTGCTTGATGAGTAGATACACCAAGGCTGTGTATTCTAAGATGCTTCCCTGGTTAGAGCTCCTGGGAGGCCCACTTCCTCTGGGTTTTGTGAGATTGGGTGCAGAGCAGCCGCCCGGGATCTGCTCAGTGCTCGGGCCCAGACTGGGGGACAATACTTAGCCCTGAGATTGTCTGATTAGTAAATACAGATCTGGAATTTTATTCTGGGTCTTTTTGAAGCTAAGGCTGTTGTTTTTCTTTCCCCTGAAGATTGTCAGTCACATCTTTAGCAACCCACTCACATTGTCTTTTCTTACTAGTCATATGTGGGAACTTGGGGATTTGTTCTTCTTTGCTTACTGTTTTAAACTAGGCACTCGGCAGAATGCTGTAAGGGAGTGACTTCAAATTATGAACTTTGAAGATGTGGAGAAGCAGAAGCTCTTGACAATTTTTATGTCACATAGAGACCAAACTATCAGAGAAACTAGAAACTGAAGCCCTGGAAACTGGCTTCCAGCCCTAGGTTCGACTCCGCACCTAGCCTTTAGTTCTTCTGCAGGGAACTGGGTATAATACACATCCCATGGCATTCTTCCAAAATTTAATAGGACCATGAATGTCTCTTTTCACCACCTTGGTTTTCTAGCCAGAAGCAACCCATACCCTACTCTGGCTGTGGACAGTGACATTTCCTTCTGGCAAAATGTCCTGTTTCCAAAGGAAAAAAATTTTTTTCATCTATTCCAGTCTTTCCCAATAAAATTTCAGCACCCATTTTGAATTTCCACTTGACCTTCTGTCCATTTTACAAGGGAAACTGGCTCATTAAGAGTGTTGTGTCAGAGTGACTGACTGCAGAGTAAGTGGTGCATGCCGGGAGGTGTGGATATGAGTGTTGACAGGCATGTTGGACTTAGATGGGCTGCTTCCCTTCAATTATCTGTTCGTTTATTTCATTAGCGGCTGAAGGTACTCTTGTGTTCACTGACTCATGTTTTAGGAATCGAGTAAGCAATGCAGTATTGACTGGCGCACTTTGGTCTTTGGGGTTTTTCTCGGGAGTCCGTCATTTAATAGCCTTGGGTGCCCTGCCAGCTCCTTAGTGCCTATGCCTTTGTTTGACTCTCCAACGAAAGGTGCTCTCTGTCCAGGTCAGAGATAATGATGTTGGTTCTGTTTCAGAACATATTTACTGAGTATGTGGTGTGTGCTGAGCATACATCAAGGATCAAGGGAATATATATATATATATATATATATATATATATATATATATATATAT
>NW_021604636.1:16132891-16154718 GCF_004785775.1 Grammomys surdaster | reverse complement strand
ATGGGAGGGCGCTTGTGAACCATGGTTCACAAGCGGGACAACTTCCGAGGTCGCCCTGAATTGTGGGTCTTTTTACTGCCTCAAAAGCTGTCAGCTGTATGCTGCTTCTTGAGGTCCTCACAAGCTTTTCAGGTGATGATGGCATGTTAAGAGCACCGGGGCCTGGGAAGTTGTCCCGCTTGTGAACCATGGTTCACAAGCGCCCTCCCATGAATCAAGTCTTTTATTCTGGGCAGGTATGGGCCAGTCTCAGGAGGGGGTTCCTTAACTTACAAATCTGGCTACCTGCCATTCTCTGGAATGCCTGAGAGTTGCTTCCTGTATCTTTACAAACGTGCCTCGAAGAAATCTCTCTCCTCTCCTGGCAAAGAAACTGTTTGCATTCTGGAGCAAGTTATTGTATCATTTAAAGAAGGGACTCAGAACACAGGGAAGGCCAGCACCGCACACACAGGGTTTTTGCCCAAGCATGTCTCTGGAAAACATGGATGAGAGCAGTAAGCTCTCTTGGAGAAAGACATTTAGAGCTTGAGTGTGAGGGGGGTAGACATATATCCTAGGGTGTACAGTGGAACTTTTGTCTTAGTGTCAGAATAAAAGAATACACTCACAGGAAGCAAAATCATTACAGCTATATTCTGAAGCACTACGCTGCATTTTTCACCATTATGTGGGTCTCAGAACCGTTTGAGCTCCTTCACCAGGAAGATATATCTACACACACAGTTTTACCAATTACCTTGGGAACCTTACGGGTTACACCTCATCCTACATGAAGAAGCAACATTAGTCTGTGCAGTGGCCTTGGAGAAAATAGCCTGGTTGACTCTAACACATACTATAGACTCCACCCGCTCCAAGGAACAAAATACAAGCTCCCATGTAACCTTGCCTGTGACAGAGTCAGCAGTGAGTACCTGCCCAGCAATGCCCACATAGATGTATTTTGTTTTAGAGGCTCTATGATTCTCAATGTACAGCAACCCCAGGACACTCTATTTAACCATTTACTTGTTCACTACCCTAATGCCATCTGCTGATGAGAAATAAAACAGTCGTGGTAACGCAAGTCTGTATACGGAAAAAGACAGACACTGATGTTAGGAGACAGTGTACGGTACTACTTTATAAAACCTGCTCAGGAAATAGAAGACACTTTTATTTTGTTGGTTCATCATTTGACAGGCAAACCTTTTCAGTTTCAGAGACTATTGCTAGAATAAGGCTTTACAGTTTCTCTTTAAAGTAGAAATGAGAATATATTTAGGCTGTGTAGATACTGCTCCATGGAACTCAAACCCTCTCTGTTTTGTAGATCGCTAATAATAAAAAGTTACCATCTGGAACATTTTGAAGGGCTACTTACTATAACAGTGGAAGTCTCCTGCCTCCGAGCCTCAAATTTCCCAGTTGCACAATGGTAATAATCCAGTTAGAATCCATAAAGTAAGTCTTATGTTTAGACTTGTTCATCTAGGTTTTTGTTAGCTTGTTCTTGTATTTGTGTGTGGTGGGTGGAGAGGTACACATGTGCGCACAAGTATGCTTGTGCTTATAAAGGTCAGAAAGCAAGCTTCTCAATCTTTCAGTGAACCTGGGGAATCTTTCATTGAACCTGGATGTCACTGATTGGGTGACTGACAAGTTAGCTTTAGGGATCCCCCTGTCTCCACTTTCCCTAGCTGAAATCATAGACACACACTGGCCTGCTTGGCTTTTCACATGGGTGCTAGAGCTCACGCTCACCAAGCCTTTGCTGACTAGGCCGTTTGAGCTCCATTCAGTAGTTTGAGCCCTTCAGAGAACGTTTTGGTGGATCCTCTGCCTTAACCATTCCTTGCATCCCTTCTACTCCAGAAGCAACAAACAAGACTAGGGATTTGGGAATGTCTCTACACAAACATACAACATTTGTGTTTTTTTCCAACTTCTTGATTTTCCTGGATCCAAATCTTTATGGTAAGTGCTTATGTAATAAGGTTTCATCCACTAGCTATCCATTTTCCCAAACCAGTACACTGAGTGCTCGAAACACACCTGCCACTACCCTTGTGTGTGTGTTTGTGTACATGGATGTGTATGAGGTATGTGCGTGGATGGTCATACCTATGTATGATGCAGAAGCCAGGTAAGGGAACTGGTGTCCTATTATATCATTCTTCATTTCTTGTCCATGAGAGACCAGGAGCTGGACCGACAGCCAGCAAGCCTGGTCAGTCTTTCTATCTCCACTTACACAACACCAAGTTACAGGTATGCATGTGGGGTATAGCTGGTACTTGTAGAGTATCTGACTTTTCATATGGATCTGAACTCATGCCCTCATGTGCAGCAAGTAGCTGCTCTTATCGCTGAGCCATGATCCAGACCTGTTTTCTGGAGTTCCTTCCATAGGATCTAGGTTGCTTTTCTTTAGATTTTGGTTTTAGCTTGTGTCTTCTCTTCATTTAATTCATCTGCTCAGATGTCACTTACTCAGAGAGGTGTGCGTAGGCTGTCATATGTGATACAGCCCCTCCCCTCCTACTAAGGTATCACCATATTGCTTTGCCTTTATGGCATTTATAACTGTATAATTTGAAATTACACACTCCCTTGAGTTGCCCTTTCCCTCAAAAATGCAGTTCTCAGGAAAGAAAGGGCATTGTTGGAAAGTCAATACTAACAGTGTGTGACCCATAGAGGATGCCAATAATGACATGTAGAATGAATGAATAAGCTTTGGTTTCAAAGGGAAATTACTTTAGAAAACCAGGGATTTTGAGTTGCAGTTTTAAACTGGGAGCCTTTCACCTCACAGTAAATGCTTACAAGAATTACCCAAAATCCAGGCACATAACCAACTAAATAATTCAAATGTTGTACGTTCTTTAGCCAATTTTATTCCGACATGTCTACAAAGAAACATTACCATTCCCATTTCATAGCTCAAAGTCTGTGTTATTGAGAGGTTAATGAACTTGAAGCAGGCATCACAAGAGTTGGGTCTGGAACAGATATTTGAGCCAACGCTCTTTGCCACCCAATAGAAAGCATTCAACAAACATAGCTTCAACTGTGGCTCAGCCCTCAGCCTCTGCCTTCATAGGCATGAAGTCATGGAAACCTCATTTTAAAACTGCTGTTTCTTAAGACTGTACTACAGAAAACGAAGCTGGGCTTGGGAAGCTTCAGAAATTCATCTAAGGTCCCACAGCTTCAGTTATGAAAGAGAATCTAAGTATAGACAGTGGGCATCTGAAATCCATGATCTTAGGAGGCTGCTCATATTACACAGACATTGTGGTTTGCTGTTAGGGCACAGTCATTCTGAGGTTTGAGGGGGAAAGAACTCATCACCCCATGATAAAGAGCCTCTATTGGGATACTGGGTTCTAACCTTTGACTGTTGATTCATCGTAGCTTTGAGATGGACCACTTTCAATGTGTGAATAGGAAAAGCAGAATTGTTTTCCAGTATAACCACTTGATTTGATAATGGAGCTGGCTATTTCCTCAGAAAGACCTTCAATAATGAAATTTGTAAGCATGGCTTCTAAAGTTTCAATTTTACTTATTAAAATGAACTAGAAAATATATTTAGCATTTCTGGGTCTATGTGCTGATGTAAATAAAACTAAATCAAATCTATTGTATTCTTAGAAATTCCACCAGTGTGCTTTCTTTTACCGACTACATCCTTAGTGACTCATTCTTGTCTTCAGAAAGGTCCTCTGTAAGAAAAGAAGATTATTGCCACAACATTTTGTCTGATATTCGGTTCAGTCCCCTTGCTTACATGTTACTTACATGCAAACACCACAAGAGAAGAAGCAGAATTTTGGAACCCACACACTAGTACCTTGGCTTAAAAAAAGTTAATGTGAAGAACCATGATGCACGAATATATGCATATCAAACCACTTTTCTTTGAAAATTTCCCTCAGCCACCACGATAGCTGATTCAGCAAGAAGAAAATGAGTCAGGCTGATTCTATTGAACTCTAGTGTTTCTGCAGAACTCTTTATTATGTGTGTCTTATTCACATAAGGCTATGTGATCCTATCTGAACATGTATTTGATGCTCACAATTATCTAAATGTGTGGGTAGTATGGGTATTATTAAGCCATTTTACAGATGAGGAAATTGAGGTTAATGGAGTTTAAAGAGCTTGCCCAAGGTCAGGAAGCTAGTAAACAACAGATCCAGCACCTGAACCTTTGGACTCCAAGTTTGCACATTGTCTTCTGCAGCCCACACTCACATTTCCCTGACCAGACAACCTGTCAGTGATGAGACTGCAACTTTACCTACTCCCACGAGGCTGGCTTCAAAGGGTAGAGTCTGTGGGTTCTGTGGGGTCCCAAAAGGTCATGTCCTTCACTCAGTGCCACGTGCATTTCTGTCATTCCTTTGAGTTTCAATCCCTTATGAACATAGGCAATAATGTTTGTGGACCAGGAGTATCATTATATTGTTTCCAGTACTTTACTTTCATGGCTTCCTCTGGAGCATCCTGGTGGCTTGTCCTTGCACCCAGTGTGACAGGTGTAGGAGGAGCTGGCACCTCTAATGCTGCTCCCTTCTCTACTCTCTGTCTGTAAGCTCTAGGATCAGCAGAGACTGTAGTGCAGACTTTCTGTGCCTTAGTCACTATTTGCTCCACTAACTTTACTTTCGTGGTTTCTCTCAGGATTTGATGGCATTGAAAAATTGATCAAATTCCTCTGTTTATTTAGAGAAAGGATTTCAGAAAGAAGTGACTCCAGGTAAATTAACCAGGAACCAGAGTTGATTGAAGAAAAAAAAAGTTCCATTGTTATGCAGATCATCAACTAGCTATCTCCAGACAAAGGAGGTGTAGCTAGGCCAGTACCAGAAGATTGTGTTCCTGGACAGAGAGGAACACTGAGTGTCCTGTTGACATTTTATCAGGCCAGTAGAAGGCAGTAATTACTTAATTTTGATCTGAATGATATGTGTGGTCCTGACCCTTTTTGACAGGTGGAATCTTGGAGCTTTCCAAGCTGGTGCAGAACATAACCTTCATTGATGTATAAAAACAAATGAGCTGACCCAGTCTGTGTTTCCATGGCAGACACACGACTTTGACTTGTCCAATCAGGGAGGACAGAATGCTGCTCTTCTGCCACCTTCTAGCTGTGACCATCCTTCAGATCTTGATCATCTCAGAGAACTGGGTGTTTGCTAAGAACATCAACTTCTACAATGTGAGGCCCCCTCTTGATCGTAAGTAGGGGCTGTGGTCCTCATTCTGTGTTCATTTGGTGTCCCGTTTCCATCTACCACACCTT
This sequence comes from Grammomys surdaster, assembly GCF_004785775.1. Lineage (NCBI taxonomy): Eukaryota > Metazoa > Chordata > Mammalia > Rodentia > Muridae > Grammomys > Grammomys surdaster. The sequence goes on along the minus strand of NW_021604636.1, from coordinate 16,149,422 downwards.
TCTAGAATGATTGGTTTTACCTAGAGTGAATGCTGGGATAAGAGTGCAGTGACGAAAAGCTTCTCTCTTCTTTAGAATAGTGGCCTCCTGCTACTGTTTTACAAGGCTTCTCCTTTAAGAACACAAGTGTAAGTAAGACTCATGTGAGCACTGTCTCTGATGACCTGCCAGAGGAAATTCAGGAATCTTTGTTGATTTCTTCATCAGAGATAATTGGCTATGGAAATTTCCTGCAGAAATGGCACACCCATTCTTCCAAATGGATATTAACCCTTTTTGAAAACTCAAACTCATCAGGAGGTTTGAAATTGAGACGAGAGAATGACCTGGGTCTTCTTTACCATTTTATACAGGATTAATGTTGCATCAAAGTTCTGTCTCTAGTGTAGTAGTCAAATAGTAATCCCGATGATGAGATGTGGGAGATGTTCTTCTTTTCCTTTTTCCTCTTCTCTTGCTTTACTGGTGCTGATGATGTACAGGCAGGATGAGGGATGTCTTCATCCTAGCCCTACATGAGGTGTATGTCATTGCTGTTCTTCATTTTTTATTTTCTGTATACTTCAGGATGTTCCAAAGAATCTGTGTCTATCTAGCTCCTCCACATGTATGTGCGAATATGTTTTGTGTCTGTATCTGTGTATGTATATGTTATATAATCTCAAATTCCACTACCATCCTTGCCCTCTGTCTCAACCCCTTTTATTTCTGAAGAGTAAGTACTAATAGAATCATATAGTAGATCTTTTAAAATAGCTTGTGGAGCCATTCCATTTTGGGACACAGGCATTCCAAAGAGGAGGATGTCTTGTATGTTTTGTTTCATCTAATAACGTTGCGAATTTTGTGCTTTTGGTGTTTGAAAATTTTTGTCCTTTTGTGACGTTACTTTATTCTTTTTAAAGCCACACCATTCCCAAACAGTTTCAAGTGTTTTACTTGTGAAAATGCAGCAGACAATTATAACTGCAATCGATGGGCAGAAGATAAGTGGTGTCCACAGGGTGAGTATCCGAGCTTCGAAGACTCTTCCAGGTTCTTTTGTGACCTCATTTATTTAGATCCTCCTTTTAGCTGGAGGGAGATGTCTTATATTATAGATTAGTATGCCAACATAGGCCAACGGGATTCTAATGGGGTCCTGGATCTCTTGTGAAAGATTGTGTAGACAAGAGTATCCTGAGAGAACCTAGGGATGGATGACACACAGACACGCAGACACACACACACACACAAAGAGACATACACACACACACACACACACACTCAGCATGCAGTTGTATGTATCATGAGAAAAGATTTCTTAAAAGGTGTTTATCAAAAAGTCAGAAACCACAGTGTAGACTAAGGCATTCAAACAATTCCAGAAATGTCTGATGCTTGATGATACCCTAGGAAAGTCATACTTACTGGCTTAGAGCAAAGAAAGGGTTCTGTACTCTACTCTAGAGATTCAGTGTTGCTTAGGAAGCTCATTCACTCCCCTAACAAACATCTGATTATCTTTGGTAGTTTACTGACACGTCTCCAGTGCCCAGTCCAGTGCCTATGCCCGGCTCCTAATATGCACTCAGTAAATACTTGCTGAAAGAGGAATAGATGCCTTTGACGAGGTAGCCATGGGGAATCCTTTCTCAATAGACATTAAAACAAAGACCTGAATGGGCAAAAGAAGGAAGTCTGAAGAAAAAGTGTGACTGGAAGGGAACTCTCAACTGTAAAGGCTTCCAGAGGCAATAGGTGTGTGGACTTTTCAGTGAACACAAAGAGACTGGTTGGTCACTGTGGCACAGTGGGACACAGAGGAACAAACCGAGAGAGGCTAGTGCAAAGACATGCAGAGATTTCTTTGCCTGATAGAGTATGGAAGTTGGAATGCACAATGCAGACCATGACCTGAAACATTGCTGTTGGACAGCTGGGGACAGGAGTCAAAGAATACATCAAGTGGAGACTGTCATAGTGTTTGGTTGGAAGAGATGGCAACTACCTGCAGGTGGTAGAAATTGAGTTGTGAAGAAACTGAATGTTTTCATACAAAGCTGGAAGTAAAACAGAGAGAATATGCTGTTAGGACTTTGGACCTGAGGGAACTGTAACGAGACTGGACTATATTCTGATTTTAGGTTGTCAGATGCAATGGCCTAAGAAAAACAAAGAGCAGAATAGACCTCCAGAATTAGAAATTACTGATTTTCATCTATTACCATGAATCTTTGAGAGTTTCTATTGCGGTATTTGTAGTAGTAGAATGGCCTAATTTTTTTGCAGATATAGGAAACCTGTGGAATTGCCTCCACCCCCGTAAAAAAAAAATCCTACTGGATATATTACTGAGAATTACTGCTAAGTTAAATGTTCATGCCTGTAGTATCCATATGGTCAGTGTTTCTTATTATCTTTGTTTCTAGAAGAAGCAATTATTATATTATTACATACTTGTACATGTGTGATTGTGTAGATCTTCCTTCATGTGTCCACAAACATTTTTCTCAGTGTTCTGAATGATTCCTTTCTATTTAGGACTTTATACACGCATATAACTCCTTTTAATAAAATCCTCTTCATTCTCCTCCAGTTTCTCCCTAACCTCACTCCCCTACATATACCTCTGTTTTCCCTTGAATTTAAGGGTTTTGTGTGTGTGTGTGTGTGTGTGTGTGTGTGTCTGTGTGTGTGTGTCTGTGTGTCTGTCTGTGTGTGTGTGTGTGTGTGTGTGTGTGTTTAACCCACTGAGTACAGTGAGTGGGGATGGGTGACGGACAATATGTTAGCTCATAAGTATCCTCTCAGGGGCCACATCCTGAAGAAACCTGAACAGTCATCAATCACTGAGAGCTATTCAGCTAGGAGTAGGATTTCCTGGGTTCCTTCCTCAACTGTGGTAGAGTTTTGTTTGGCTCGAGCTTATGCAGTTCTTTTGTGTGCAGGCAGAGCCACCGTGCATTCATGTGTGCAATGGCCCTGTCATGGCTGGCAAATACTGTTTCACTGCAGATACCGACTCCTCTTGGCTCTTAAAATCTTTCTGTCCCCTTCTTCTCCATGATAATCCCCGAGCCTTGGAAGTAGGGGCTGGGATACAGCTGTCCTCTTTAGCACCAAGCATTCTACATTCTTATCTTTTGCACACTGGCCTGTTGTGACTCTCTGTAGTAATCGCTCTGTTCTGTAAAAATATGATTCTTTGGTGAGGGTTCGGAGATGTACTAATCTATGGGTATAAAGGTAAGAACTTGGGGGTAATTTATTGCTATGTTCATTTAGCAGAAAATAGCAGAAGATTCTCTCCTAGGACCTAGGACCTAGCTAGCCACCAGGTTTTAGCCCAGTTAATAGGACCAGGCATAAATTCCATCTAATAGAGTAGACTTTAAATCCACTCAGAAGAGACTGGTTACAATTATTTTAAAGTTTTAAGGTTGGTTGATAACTAACATAATTCTTTAACTACTTCTTTAAATTTCTGCTAAAAACCAAGTAGACTGGTTAGAATAGCTTTAAAGTTTACCTGTTCATTGGTCTTCCCTTTATGGATTATGCCATTATTTGAATTGCTTCTCAAAGTCTGTGCTTACTGTGTCTGTGCATAATGCTCTAATTTGTGGTTTATCAACCAAAGCCTTTTACCTGCTTCTGAGTTTTAGACTATCATCTCTTTTGTTTATTTAAGAAATCTTTTAAAGATTCAATTATTTTATGTATATTTTGTTTCTTTATATGTCTGTGCTCCACATGCATGTCTAGTCTAAGGAGACTAGAAGAACACATTGGATCCCCTGGAATCAGAGTTAATAGATGCTTGTTAGCTTCCATGTGGGTGCTGGGAATTAAACCCAGCTCCCTCAGAAAAGTAAGAAGTGCTGAGCTATTTTTCCAGCCCAAATAGCATCTCTTTTGAACCATAGATAAGCAAAAACAGGAGATAGTAGCTTCTCACGCCCAGTGTCAGCAACAGCGAAGGGAGTGTAGTTGACTCTACCAAGCCCATCTGAGAAGCAGACTTTTATAGACCACTGTGGAATGACCCCACCTTTCAGCACAGCATGAGAGCTCATTTGTTTGGTCACCCACTAGTGAAATCTCAAGACATTAACCATCTGGAATAATAACTGAGGTGTCATTTCTTATGTTTCCCTTTGATGTTATTTAGGAAAATGATAGCCATTTATCTCCAGCAGTAGGCCTGGAGCTGTTGATCTTTGTCATCTCAGGCTTCCCTCTCTCCATAAAGACTCACCTGTGGTCTGCCAGTGTTGTTAAAAGGCTGTCTATGTAACATGACATGACCACATGGATATTTCTTGTTTCATTTACAACAGCATTTGTGTTGACTGGTTAGAGGCTACTTTCATTTGTGGGCTGTGTACAGGGCTCTGGATAAACACAAGCAGACATCAGTTTCCATTTATTCTGAGTTTGGAGTATACATTTAAATGCCTTCTCCAAAATATGTAATGCCTCCCTTTCCTTTAGACTCCAATGTCAACTGCCTTTGTCTAGTTCAAGGATGAGTATCCAGGGTTGCAGCCAACTGTACTGATTAAGAGCACAAATCCTTGACACCTTCCTTGGTTAGCATTCTACCTTACACCTATAGAACTTTTTCTAACAGTATGATTGTGGATAAGATGGTGGTGTACACCTTTAACCATGGCATGTGGGAAGCAGGGCCAGGAGAATCTTTGTGTGAATTCTATGTCAGCCTGGTCTACACAGAGAGCTTCAGACAGCCAGGACTACATAATGAGATATGATCTAAAGTAACAACAACAATAAAGAATGTTAATATGGTCTATGACCTTCCAAAGGTTCATGGTGAGGATTGAAAGAATGAACACAGAAGATAACAGAGTATTTCTACAATATGAATGTATTTGCCATTGTAAATTTTACTAAAGTTATCAAAATGCCACTGTAAGTATTAAGATTTCATTTTAAAACAATCACAGTGTTCTTAAAGGATCGAAGGAGACGTACTTGTGACACACACTTTGTCTTCTCAATCTTGGGTCATTTTCTCCCAGTCATTTGCTATTGGAATCCATAGTGAATAACTTAGCAAGCATTTCCATGGTCTTTGGTAGTGACAAGGAGACACAGGACTAAAACAGAATATCCTATGATGCCATAAGGTCTACTTTCTGACAAGAATGCTAAGTCATAAAATGGATGGTTAAAGCAGTGAGGATAACTACGTAGAAATGAGCTAACTATACAGAGCAGGGAGACAGGAAGTGGCAAGGCCAGGGAATGTGGAGTACATTGATGAGGAATAGTCAAACATGCTAGAAGGCTTTGAATCTGAATAAGCAAGACGAGGAAGAAGGGTGAGCTGGTATGTAGCTGGAGACCTATAAGAAGCAAATGATGAGTGAGACACCATGTCCCCAGACATGTTGTGTCTTTGTGCTCACAGGTTTTGTCTTAATTTAAAGTTCCCGAACACATGCTTCAGAGGAAGAAAGGGCAGGCCAGGGACATAAATACTTGCCTATTCAATTACCAGACCCAAGGATGGATGAAAACGTTGCACATTTTTTCTCAGCTTCAGCTAATGCCAAAGGAACTGGATACCCATTTATATTCATTTTCAAAACACATGTGTATTTTGGAAGCTGATGTCTTGGCAGAAATACCACCCAGAAACTCTAGCATTCACCTCTGAGCCTTAAGACTATTCCGATTTTTACTCTTTTCTGGCATTACGGTCAAGGGGTCTCTTTTGCAATACAGGAAATAAATTTGTTTTTATTCTTGTTAAAATTTCCTAGACACACAGTATTGTTTGACGGTTCATCACTTCACCAGCCGTGGGAGAAGTACATCCATCACTAAAAAGTGTGCCTCTAAAAATGAATGTCATTTTGTTGGCTGCCGACACAGCCGAGATTCGGAACACACGGTAAAGATTATGTGTGCATGGAGTTACTTTCCCACACTTCATGGGATGGTGGTACGTTATGCATCATGGGGGAACCAAGAAGGAGAAGCAATGTGTTAGGTTTGTTTGTACTCTGACAAAAAGATTCTACAATGGTGCCAATGAGAGCAGACATTTGACGATATTCTGTCTTCAAAAATAAATAATGGTGCTAAGAATAAATGTTAATTTCCAGGCTCTAGAGCTAAACTCTGGGCTTCAGAACTTGCACAAATAGTCTGAAGCCCATGCTGGAAGCTCAGGAATAACCCATCCTTCAGAGAGTAAGGGGCACTGGCGTCTAGATGATATGTGCTCTGTTTCTGGCCAGAAATCACTACAACCCCATCCTGGAGTAACTAGAAGATAGAAAAGAAAAAACAGGAACAGATTTGCCATTGAAACTTTGTCTCCCTCTGCATTTCTGCTCAGAGGAGAAATAGTCTAAGAGAATAAGATAAATTTAGATATGTATTGGATTAATTTATCTCTTTAATATTCTCATTCTATCACCACAAACAAAAGTGTTCTCTTATATGCAGAGATCCTAAAGTTTGAAGGGAAATAATTTGAAAATATATTTCATGAGATTCTGGAATTCAATGTAGCATATAAGTCACTGACTCTGACTTAGTGACTGTTGGCTCTGGACATGCAAGGGCCACATGACAGCAACGGTGAAGTGAGCTGGCGAGGCTGGAAGGAGCAGCCTAGACTGATTGAAGTGGAACTTCACATAGAGGTCTAGGGAATCAAGATCTCTAGAACGTAACCAGGCTGGGTGCAGTGGCTCACATCTGTAATCCCAGTACTCTGGAGGCTGAGGCAGGAGGACTGTGAGTATGAAACCAGCTTGGGCTACATAGCAAGATTTGAATAGGAAAATAAAAACTTTCCCCTGGGTAAATCTGATGGGCAGCTGGCTGGACAGCCATTCATGGCCGTTCTTGAAGTTGCTGCCTTTCTGCTGCTTCATTGGCCTGGAAACATGTATGAGTGGCCAGTTCATGAAGTCATGGCTTCAGGTCAGGCATGCATCACTATTGATGTCACAGGTTGCTTCCCTTGAAAGCACTCTTAAGAATGGAAACTTTATTTTGTTTTTAGTTTTTATTTTAGCAAATTATCACTGCAGTTGTTACAGGACCGAGGTGAGGGCACAGACAATGGCAAGTCAACGTTATCACCTAGCAAATAATACTAAGAAAGAGACCAATAAGTCCAGAAGGTTCCTGACTTTCACTTTGGTTTCATTGTTTTCTAATAAATCTTTCAAGATCTGACAACTAGGCAGTCTAATTCAGTTTCCCTTCTTTGCTTCATTTAGGCTTGAGTTTGACACAGGTACTTCAAGAATTAGGATGAAGACTCTCATGGTAGTCTTTGCTTAGCAGAGGAAGGGTACCCACAGGCTGGACTATCAACTCCAGGGCCTGTCTTTCTTTTGTTTGTTTGCTTTTGTTTCTTCCTCCTCCCTGTTCCTCACTCCTATTCCTCTTCCCTCCTTGTACACAGGAGTGTAGGTCTTGCTGTGAAGGAATGATCTGTAATGTAGAGTTGCCCACCAACCACACAAATGCAGTCTTCGCTGTAATGCATGCGCAGAGGACGTCTGGAAGCAGTGTCCCCGGTGTCCCCAGACCCTACCTCCTGGTGCTGGCCTGGCTCTTCATGCTTCCCTTGCTCTGATGTTGCTCTTCCCAAGAGGAGCAGAGACCAGCAATGTAACGCACAGAAACAGTGGAACAGAGAACTCTGGAGGGAAGGCCCATATTGCACTTGATAAAGAAGACACATTGGACTGCAAAGTAGAAGGCAAAGGTTTGCTTTGCTGGAATGCTCCTGCATGTGATCACAGCACGGAGCATGAGGACTTGGTAGGAACCAAGAGGACTACCTACCTTCCAGTGTTCTGGTCCAGGGATGCTGCATTCTATCAGTTCTAAGGAGATCCAACCAGTATTGTTGACAACAACCGTAGCTTGATAAGCCCTGGCCTGACCAGGCCTTCACCTGGAAGGACTTTTTGACCTCATGAACTCCCTCAGAGGCTGCTGGATCAGACTCTCTGTTTTCTGTGGCTAGCTCAGAGCATCTCCAAAATGAAACCCTTCTACCCATGGGAACAAAGTCTCTACTGTGTGATTGTTCCATTACTGTAACAAGTACCTGAGATGATCCATTTATAAAGATAAATGGTTTGTTTGGACTCACAGTTTTGGAGTTTGCAGTATATTCTGGTTTAGGGCCTGTGTTAAGGGAGTGAGTAGCCACTCCTAATAGAAACTTGAAAAGGGGAGAGGCTGAACTGGAGAGATGTCTCAACAGTTAAGGGCAGTGACTGATCTCCAGGAGGACCCAGATTTGATTCTCAGCACTCACAACTGATAACTCCAGTGCCAGGAGATGCAATGCTCTCTTCTGGCCTCTGTGAGTACTGCAGACGTGTGGTGGACAGACATATGCAGGTAAAACACTCATATACATAGTTCTTTATACTAAAGGGAAAGGAAGGCAAAAGAGAAAGAATCAGGGGTGGGAAAGTGAGCATGCAGGTAAGATTCTACAGTACCCTTCAAGGTCATGTTCCCAACGTCCCAAATCCTACTACACCCCATTTCCTAAAGACTCAACCACCTCCTTAATGGCACCAATGGGCTGAGGACCAAAACTTTAACCCTGTAATAGTCAAGATTCAAACGGTAGTACCCACTAACCACCTAGTCAATGAAAAAGGCAGCTGTAGGAGGGCAATTTCCAGTTAAAATTCTATGACTCCATTTGCCAGTTACGGGATGGTTGGGGGTGGGGTGCAAACCTTTGAGTTCTATAGTGTAATGCATGCTACGTGTTTCTTGACAATGTGGAGGCCTCTGATGAAGCACATTTACCAGTGTCACTAAATTTGTGTTTCCAGGCACCATGGGTGATACGTGCTGTCTGAAAGAATAAAATTTTATGCTGATGTGACTGAGTTTTTGTTTGGTTTTCCTTTTTGCAGGGATTGGGGTGGGGGAAGAGACACTTCAGAGAGGGTAAATGCAACGAGGGCATTGAGAAAGTCAGGAAACTTCCGTGGTCAAGGGGGTGAGATGTCACTGTATCATGATCACCGTCAGCAGCAACCTACCAAGACACACAAGAAACTGAAGGATTTTCTTCCCCAGTCCAGGCGCCTACTCTTCTCTGGATGTGAAGTCCAGCGGAAGAACTCTAAATATGCAATGAAATGTTTGGTCTTGCTGTCCTCTCCCATTTATAGCACAGTTTCAGAATGTCAAGTGAACATCTCTTTGCTATTTCTAGAATCTTGATTTCTTTCCTTCCCACTTCTGCTCTTTCATGTGTTAAAAAAGAATGTCTCTCCACCCCCAGCATGGGCCATTGGAAAGGTGGCTACTTTGTTAGAACCCACTAGTGATGCTGTCCTTGCTTGGGCTCATCTCTGACATAGATTGGCTAACTATGGCTTATAAGTCCAATCCATTCCACAACCTAGTCTTGTTAATAAAATGTCATTAGAACACGGTCACTCCCATTTGTTTCTGTATACACTTCTCTGCCTCAATCCTGGATAGCTAGGGCCAGAAGAGATGATGTAGTCTTTGGCAAGAATCTTGTACAGAAAAAACTTTCTGACCCCTAACCTATAAGAAGTTAAGACTAAAGACAAAGATGTGTTTTTTGCAGTATCCATTATAGTCAGTGATTTGCTATTCTGAGTTCTTCTTTCTTCCACCCTCTTCCACTGTTTTTCCACGGTTTGAGCCCCGTAACACTAGATAAGAGAGAAAAAGGGATAGTGGGGAAAAACATTATCCTTAGACTATTTCCTGTTGATTGGGCTGTTTAGTTCCTTGGGGGCAAATTTGATATTTGCCATCAGGCTATCTAATTTCTTTTTGTTGTTTCTTCTTTGCATGCAACAACTTATCAAACTGCAAAGAACCAAGAACCCGTCCTGCTTCTCAGGGCCCTAGCATTTATACACACTTTGAGAAGTCCCCAGAATTCCAAACATCACACAATCAGAAACTATCTGTGGCTAGCAAAGTTATTCCCCTGCTAGAGCATGAGGCAAATTATAGTCAGCTTCTGTGGACAATCTGAAGCAGCCCCATATCCCACACTTGAGATTAAAATGAAAACATATTTCAATTTCAATGTTTTTCAAAGAAACCAAAATTCTCACTCCAGTCCATGGTGTAAATGGGGAATGTTGAGTCTGGGCAGTAATTTGATGGATACTTCTTTTGACTTATTCATCTGAGTGTTTGTCTTCTATGTTTTGACTTTTTTGGTTCCATTTATTCTGATGGTGGTTATGTGCTGTGTCAGACACAGACTATATTGGTCTCTTAATCCTGATGCTTTAAGGGTGACTCTTTTTAAGACTTTTCTGCTCTTCATAAAACAAGGAGAGGGCAGGTACTTTATCTGCCTTATCTACCTCAACCTCAGACTCACCTTAAAGTATCAGTTTATAAGGAGTCATCCCATCTTTCATTCAGTACCTTGAGGCATTTGTGTCTTCATAGCTTCTGCTTCTTTGGTATTATATATGGCTTTCTTTGGAACATGCATCTTTAGTGTCTTTTTATTCCCTGGTGTTTTCCCCATACACTGGTAGTTCTTTTGACCATGCAACTGCCATATTATCTAGTAAAATTTTTGTATGTCTGTAATTTTTCTTCTGATTTTGTATGTCTGTAATGTCTGTAATTTTTCTTCTGATTTTGTTTCTGATGTTTAGATTAATCTCTCTCTCTCTCTCTCTCTCTCTCTCTCTCTCTCTCTCTCTCTCTCTGTATCTCTATCTCTCCCTCTCTCTCTTTCTGTGTGTGTGTGTGTGTGTGTGTGTTTGTCCCAATGTGTCTGTGTGTTTGCCCATCATGCACATTCAAGAACACATATGTGGAGGTAGAGGAGAATTTACAAGAGTTTGTCCTTTCCTTCAACCTGTGATTTAGCAATTGAATTAATATTACCAGGTTTAATCAATGAATCACCTCAGCATCCCAGCCTTCTATGCCTATGAAGTTGACTTTGTAATCTGTTCCAATGTACTTTCAAAGTTAGAATTTAGAAAGTAAATCTAGTCATTGAAGTCTGTCACATGGATTTTTAAAAAACCCATTTCATAAGGATATGGAATGGTCAGGTACCTAAAACTTCAGATTATTTAAATTTTTCTTTAGTTATCAAGAAAATAAGAAATTTTGGTTTCAAGACATTCAGTGACAATTGGAGTAATGAGCTAGGAAGAAAGGGAAATGTGTAGCTTTGCTGTTACAATGGAGTTGTGGGGTTAGCTATAAATATGAGGGGTGTTTAAAGGAACAAGCTGTCAAATTCCATGTTAAATAGAGCTCTGTGTTCTAGAATAAGCGTTGAATTCCAACCTATCAGTAAGGTTTTGTTTGTTTGTTTGCTTGTTTGTTTACTTGGTGGGTTTTGGTCTTTTGGACAGGTCTGTGTACCCTTGACTGTCTACTGGAACTCACTCTGTAGATAAAGAGATCTACCTGCCTCTGCTGCTGAGTGCTGGGATTAAAGGCACACACCATCACTGCCCAGGTTTTTAGTTTATTTGTTTTGAAAACAGAGTGTGGGTGTTTTTCAATCACCCTCTGCTCCCAGCATTGTCTAAATTCTCTTTAAATTCAAATCTGAGTGAAGTTAGCAATCAGAAATTCCAGGCACTATGAACTGTGAAGTCTGCAGTCCATCTTTTAGTCCCTGGGTAAAACATAGTTCATAAGAAACTATGCTACAGCACAAAGCATAAACTGAGCACCGCTGAGGAACATGGCCTTGGGAGGTAAGTTACATCTTGGAAAGATATATGTCGTATGTAAGAGATAAGTCCATGTTAAAGCCAAAGTTTTGTTACTGGTAGGTTATCAACAAGCAGAAATATATTATGACTGTTTGTTGGGTCTTGGACATTTTCTACCTTATTTCTTATTGTTGATTATTCTGAACATTGGGGTAGAAATCATGTCAGAAGAGGAGGAACCACAATGTGTGGCAAGGTTACAGAAGCTAGACAACAAATGGCTGCTGTAATTTGAGTATGCCTAGGTTCAGTCCTATGACTTTCCATGAAACAGCTCAGCATCATTAGCACACTTCCCATTCACCCCGTGTCTCCATAATTCTCCTCCCCAGCTCTCTTCTTCATTGTCTGGCTTGTATTTCATGAGATGCTAAGGCTGGAAGCTGAGGTGACTTCAGGAGGACAGAGGTATGAGGTAAGCATGGTTTGAGTTGAGAGAAACAGGACCTCTGCACAAAACATCCCATACTGCTTAAACCCCTGCAAAGGACTTTTTTACTTCATGAAAGATGCTTGGAAGAACCTGACAGACACTGGTGGGGCAGGACTACCATGTTGAGAGTGGTCCCGAGAGGCCTGGGAGCTAGAATAACACTAAAGAGGCAGTGTGCAGCACCTTCAGGCAAGTCAATGACAGTAACACTAGCCATCATCCGTGGGCCCTGGTAGTCATGGGGGTGGAGGGACACAGTGTGAATCAAATGTGAAGGTGAGCCCATGCACAGAGGCCAAGGCAGATTAAAAACCAGACCCAATACAAATGTTCTTCAAGGAGGCTTGGCAAAAGGGGCAAACACTTTCTGGAGATAGATTCCCATAAGGTTTCAGAGGGTTCCTAGGCAGGCATGGGGTCTTTGTATTTAAATGGCTGTGTCCATTGGATGACGTCAATGATGAGTTAAGAGAGCCTCAATCAAATTGGCTCAGATGAATTTCTTGCTTCATATACAGGAAGTCCAGGTGAAAACTTGGTTTCAACATGGCCTTGATCCCGTGGGTCCAAGTCCCCAGATCATTCATGTCCTTTATGTCTTTTGGGAAGTGGATGCCACCACAGGTCATACTGTCCACTTAGTGTCCGGCACACTGCTAGAAACACCTCAGGAGGATGAAAATTCACACTTAAGCTCTCAGTAAAACACAAGCAGGCAAGAAGTAGTGACCCTCAGACTTGTATAGCTAACAGGAAGTTAGTGTTCGTTCCCTCAAGAACATGTTGTATATGGTGGAGGGAAGACACCTGAACCAATCAGGAAACCATAAAGGCAGCAGGAAGAAGTAGATCTGAGTGGGCAGCCATAAACATCTGCTGATCCCTACAGTGAGAGGTTGCTGTGTACAAGAGGCAATTGTCAAGATGGCTGAGGCAATGCTGGCAAGCTAGAGATGGAGAGCGAGCCTACCAAAGCCGTTCAGACTAGCCTATGCACACAGCCGAAAGCAGAGCAGAGGTGATCCCTGCAGACTACAATGCCCTTCAAGCACTGTTGGATCGGTGTGCATTGTAAATCTGCAAGAGGATGGAGAGTGTATGTAGCACTTCCCAAATTATCCCACGGAGGACCTTGCCTCCGCCAGTAGACTGGATCACACTTTATGGAGGCCACACTGCCTCATGTGTGTCAAGCACTACAACCGGAAAGCCTGCAAAAGCACAGAGGTGCAGAAGACATCCTCAAATATACAGCCCGTCCGGAGTTCTTACAGAATGTGTGCTGAGTGAATGAATCAGAAACATTCATGAGGACGCCAAGACAGGGGACTCCATCCGTCACACTGAGGTGAAAGTAAAATGTAGGTGCTGCCTTTTAAAAGCAGAAGCTTCAAATATGTTCTTTTCATTCACGTTTTTTGTTGACTAGCAGGTGCTGATTTTCAACCAGTGAACAGGACTCTCATGGACCCCTGCAATCCACCGGAAGGAATGTCTTTTAGATTGCTTTCTTCGTTCCTCTCCTGTATGTCCTTTGGCATCCCAGAAATTCCTATTTGCTCTTTCTACAAATTTTCAAATCTAGTATGAAATCAATACTTAGAGAGTGAGTCCTGAATGTTATGTATGTATCCTTAATTTAACTAATGAATTCAGACCAGGATTTGTTTTCAGTCTGGGAATGCATCTTTGTTGGCTATCTGCACATGCCCTCAGGGATGTCCTTTACGACCTTTGGCAGCAGAAGAAAATTACACTGTAGCTAAGTGGAGGGGCACATTCTAGGAACAATGCAGGATTTTGCCTGAGTTAGGTAAATTCATATTCGTTCAGTGGGTCTTTTCTTGCAATTCAACATGAGTCTAAATTGGAGAAAATGTTTTCTTAGTTGTTTCAGATCCTGTACTTTGAGAACTTCATTTGAAGAAAAGCAAGAAAGATTTTGATCACAATTGCAAGTGTCTCTCCTTCACCTAGGGCAGCCTGCAGTTGTTTGACTGATGTAATAGATTAGTGGGATCATTCTAGCCAGCATCTGTGTCTTCTTTTTAATGCAAAGTTTCAAAATGAGCACCGAGTTTGATTAAAGTGGAAATATAATCCAAGCTTAAATAAGATCATGAAGTAAAGGAGCATATTTTAAAATTTAAGAGTTCATAGGTGGGGTGGGGTGGGGTGGGGATAGTCAAGTAGTTTAAGACCAAACTTTCCTGTCTCATTATCGGGGAAGGAAAGCACAGTTCTGCTTATCTGCTCTCTGAGCAAGGTAAGGACCAAGGCCAGGCCTTTCCAGTTTTATTATCTACTGCTCTGGAAACTCAATTACCTATGGTAGCCTTATGTCTCTTGTCAGCTATGGGTAAGCGTTTGTGCTAACGACGCAAGGACAGCTCAGGAACATGCAGGATGCAGTTCCCAGGACGCACATGCAGAATTCTAATAAGCATTTACTTCTCCAGCTGAGAGAAGCCTGCATTGCCTTGAGGGGGAAGTGTCATCTGAGACTGGCACGGCTGAGTAGGGAAACAGCACAGGCAAAGGGCACCCCGATGTCTGTTGTCTTGAAATCTCTAAATAGAAGGGGCAAGACTGACATAATGAGGAACTTGAGTAGTTGGAGCTTTGTTCTGAGCATTTTTTTACAAGTAGCCAAGCTTTGAATGACTTTGTTATGCCATCCTACAGGCGTGGCCCAGAGTGGGCTCCCAGTTGCTTACTGCTTGCAGTGCTCTTTAATGGAAGATGAGGGGATGCTCCTGTGTAGCAGTCCATAGGGATGGCTTACACGATGACCCTGGAAGTGGCTTTATGTACCATCCCACTTGAGCACCAAGTTTTTTCCCCTCTCCATTTTGTCCCCACACAGCCACAATTCCTGCATTATCATGACAAATCTTTTTGTATTTTGTATATTCAAACTTTACCTGGAGCAGCTAGAAACTAGCTGTGATGGGTAGTGTTAACTGTCAAGTAGATAATTTACACTATTTCTAAGTTTAGTATAAAATCAATACTGAGTCAAAGAGTAGGTTCTGAATGTTATGCATGTAAACTTAATTTAACAACCATTTCAGACCAGGCTTCTGTAATGAACTGGAAGTGCATTTTTGTCAGTTGTCTGGACATGCCCTCAAGGCTGTCCTTTTATTTTATTTTATTTTTATTATTTTTTTTTAATTTCTTTTTTTTTGAACATGAAATGCTTTTTTATAGCATGTTTTACAAGGGGAGGGGGTAAGAGGGTCCAGGTGGTGGAAAAGTACAAAATCTTCTTGGCCTGTGCATTGAAACATGTCATGGTCTATATGGTACACTGCCTTGAATTATGATCTACCTGCAGTTCTTCAGAAGATATGGTACACTGCTTGAGTTATGGTCTCCCTGCTATTCTTAAGAAGATATGGTACTCTGCTTTGAGTCTATCTGTAGTTGCTAAGCAGGATCTTGCAGTTGCCAAGCTTCAGAGGACATTGTGCAGGTGGGGAAAGGTAGGGGGTAAGGGTAAGGGCGAGGGTCCTGGCTTCTGGCATCTCCCCCTTCTCTGTTTAGTTAGAGAAGGTGTCTTATGTTCAATCCCAACTATGTGAGTTTTGAATTTGGATGTCTAATTATGGGGGGTCTTAGACAAGTTCACAACCCCAAAACACTGATGTGAGACGAGTCACATCGATGGTCGAAGGCTTTAGGCTGTCGACGATGGGCAACGTCAAGGGACTCTGATGTGGGTGAAAGGAGGGTGAGAGCCCTGTCTTAGGCCATGTAGGCTGCACCCACTCCCAGCACCACGCACTCCTTTTCGGCTGCATTGGGTGGGCCCCTGGGAAGTGGACCTACAATAATCCCGTCATTGGGCTAACTCACAGCCATCCTAGTCTCTTGTAAATGTTCAAGTTACCAACCATTTGTCAGTTTGGGGTGTAATATTGTCATAAAGGAAGGCTCCCCAATGTTAGCGGCCATATCAAGGGTGGCCTTGGTTTAGGAAAAAGCCAATTTTTGTTGTGGTGATCAAGAGGCCAAGCTCTCTAGCGAGAGAAATGAGGGCAAAGCCAGGCATACCAAGAACCCTTCTGGAGGGCGTGGAAGTCTAGGGGTCGACCGTAGGGGGAGGCAGGGGAGCTGACAGCTGTGTCAGTCTCCTGCGGAGTCACTTCTGGATCCTCTGCAATTTTCAGCTGATGGTAATGAACTTCAACTGCCTTCTTGATGGCAGCATCAACCTGGTTCCGTGGACGACAGGTCACGAGCGATGATCTCTGTCTTGCTCAATCTTGATGTCGTGCGCACATCCTCTCAATGAGGGTCCGTCCGGATGGGTCCGTGCCTCGAGCCCCAC
>NW_021604636.1:16093524-16102891 GCF_004785775.1 Grammomys surdaster | reverse complement strand
GAGAGGGAGAGGGAGAGGGAGAGGGAGGGGGAGCCATGTAGGAGATCATCTCAGAGGCAGTTCTGAGATTTAAAAAAAAGAGTTTGAGTTCATTTTCAGTTGTTATTGGTAGGTGCAGCATGACTGAAATCCCAATGCCAGTTTGCTTAGGAGAGAATGTTCTCTGCTGTTGGGCAGCAGTTCCAAGCATACCAGTCTTGTTTAATAAAAATGGCCCTCGTCACTGAAGTCTAAGATGTAGTTGGATCTGTTTTTCTGGGCATGTAGTACACTTCTGGAAAGGAATGTGTCTCTCCAACAAACACTGAAAATGCGTAGAAGTCATCAAAATTATAGTATTAATTAATATAATAATTATAATTAATGTAGTTATGTTAAAACTGATCATCTTGCTGGGTTCCAATTGCCTTCTACACAAGGCATTTTCAACCTTTCTCAAGCTGAGAAGATTATGGCATGTAGGATATCTCTTCTCTTAAACAATGTTAGAAATGATGCTCCTACAGGCGTGGTGAGTAACTCTGGCTTCCCCTTTAGGGAGCCACACCATCCGCTGCAATGTTGGCTCCTGATACTCGCATTTCATCCTCTCCATCTGTCAGGAGCTCTGGCTGGACTCACTGACGCTGCCTTCTCTGCTATGTCAGGCATGCAAAAAAGTCTTTATTACTACCATCTATTGTCAATGATTTCATTTAGAAGTGAAGATTTAATAATAGAAATACAATAGGGACTTAACAATAGTTTTTCAAGCTGGGTGTTTAAAATCTTAGTTTTTTGACCTTCATTGGCATGAAGAAAAGGTGAGAATTGATACTGAGATTTTTCCTTTATGGTGAAGATCATATTAGACTTGTATTGATATAATACCACCATCAATTCAGGGTACTTTTTTCCTGGTATGCTGGAGTTGAAAGTTAGGGCCTCACACAAGTGAAGCAAGCCTCTACTATGGGGCAGTAGCCAGGTTTTAAGGCACGTTGTTCATGTGTTGCCACCAAAAGGAAACACATCTTGGAACAAGATGTTGAATTTGTGCTCTCATATTGTTCAGATGTTATCCAGAGATGAATGTGATATTTTAATTATTTCATGCACATCTGACTGTTTGCCAATCATATGCAATAGCCTCCCAGGACTTTGGCGCTTTTCACTGTTTAACAATGAGACCCTTAGATGGCACAAAGCACTACTTCACTGGCATGACCTGAGGAGTGAACCTAGGAGGAAGTCTTAGTATCTTTTCTCTGGAGGGACCAACTCTGAGAAAGTAAATACTCTTCACTAGGGAATTCAGCTGACATAACATATACCTTACTGCACAGCCAGCTGGAGCTCTTGCTGGTTGTAGGTTCTGCTCTACACGCTTGGAGAACCCTAACTCAAAAGGGAGAGTCCAAGTTTGGACTCTGATGGTAGGAGAGGCGAGATTTTCATTTGGAGGTCTCACGCCTATCACCATCACAGTCATATGTCTTCCTGCTGTAGCTTATTCTCTCAGACATTGTTGGTTACAGAGGCCAGCAGGGCACAGCTTGGACTCGGGGCTGGAATGACAGCAGGTGTCATCTCACCAACTTCTTTGTTCACAGAAGCCTTCATAGGAGGCATTGTGTTCAGGGATGAGAAGCTTCTTCCTAGCTTCCTAGGATTCATAGAAAGGCTTTTTATATGAAAGTGGAGTGAACACATACCCTAGTTTTCCTAAGGGGTTTTTTTTTAACTGTGTGTGCATTGTTCTGATATATATAATAATGTCTACTTTCTCTTTCAAAACCTTCTGGGTTGACAATGAATTTACTAATCTTCCTAAGAAATCACTGACTCATTGAGCCATGATTCTTTCTTCTCTGATGATGGAAAGGGGATGGGTGAGGCTAGAAGCTGAGGGTAATGATGCCATAACTAAGAGAGAACCAGGTTTGGACCAGGTAATTCTGGAATGATGGTGACTGTGGATTGGGTAGTAAAATTGAAGGTCATTTTTGTAATTTAAGGTGCTTTTATTAGAATATTCTGATACCTCTGGGGAAGCATATAGAACAAGAAATAACAATGAGACCTTTCCATGAATTTCTCCTCAGCAGCAGAACTCAGTTCTTCTGTCTTCCACCATTACAAACCAATCAAATATATCCCCTTAAGTTCTGGAAAGGATTCATGGAGGAAATTACCCTACATAGATGTCTGAGCCTCTATCCCACTGAGTTAAAAGTCCACTGTGACTCTAGAAAGTGGTGTTCTCTCTTTCTCTCTCTCTCTCTCTCTCTCTCTCTCTCTCTCTCTCTCTCTCTCTGCCTTCTTTGTCACCTGCTAGCTTGAGGGACTCAAAATTACATTTACAGTTACAACTCCCAAAGTGGCTAAAGTTCAGAATTTGTATTTTCTTTTTAGATACAGCTGTTTCAGGGCAAGACATTTAGTTAAGGAACTGCAGAAGATCTGGATTCCCTGTAAGCAATGTGGGAATGAGAATTTATTGACATTTAGTTATTTGAACTCATCTCAGAAAAATGAGTAAAAGACTGAAAGCTTTCTGGATGGATTTATTAAAATGTGAGTCACTAGTTAACTAAACTATGTTTACCCAAAGCAAACTAAAAGCAAATGAATTGTCCAGGTCTCCTCTACTGTGTAGACAGACGAGTGTCTGCTATGACTATAGCAAAGCCACACTCTGGTTTTTTTTTTTTAACTCCCTCCTTTTAGATGATGATGTGGTTCTGGGAGTGGGAGTGTTTGGGTGGAGTTGGACACTTGCAGGATGATTTCCTTTGTTCTCATCTTTCTAAGCTTTGCTCTTAAAAAGACTTGTCCTGATTATCATTACTATTTTAATTATATGTACTGTGCGTCTCTATGTGGGTTTGTGAACATAAGTACAGGTGCTTATAGAAGCCAGAAGGGGGCAGCAGATCCTTGGTCCTGCTTGTGAGCCACTTGCCTTGTAGGTGCTAGGAACAAAACTCAAGTCCTCTACAAGAACTGTATGTGCTCTTAACCACAGAGCCATCTATTGAGACCCCTTAGCTCTGAAATTAAGAAGACAAATCTGTTTTCCCTTCTCATTCCCAGAAGCCACCTAAAGATGCTGCATTTGTGGTCACCCGAAGGTTGAAACATCACTCCTTGAACCCCTAATTTGTTTTAACAAACCT
This sequence comes from Grammomys surdaster, assembly GCF_004785775.1. Taxonomy (NCBI): domain Eukaryota; kingdom Metazoa; phylum Chordata; class Mammalia; order Rodentia; family Muridae; genus Grammomys; species Grammomys surdaster. The sequence continues at coordinate 16,099,733 of NW_021604636.1, read as the reverse complement.
AACAACTTTGTTTATCTGTAACCATTCATGGCAGAGAAGACTTGTTTTTCTCCTGCACCTTCATGGGTCCTGTGGCCTTGAATTTACTTCTGTAGCAGAAGGATGGATATGTGATTGATGGTCCTAGCAAGACCACATGGAGTGAAGAAAGTCTCCAATGCTTGACACTTTCATTTGTAACTTATCAAAGTGCTAATTTCACCACATATTTGCAAAAATAAAAAAGACATTATGTTTTTTCCATCCAAATGGCAATGCCTTTTAAACTTGGTAGCTCATTACTGTTTTGATCTTATTTTTAAACCATTGCAGAAGACATATTCTATTTCTCCTTCCACCCTTTCCTCTTTCTGTCAACTGTTTTCTCCTTTATGCTTAAATTTTTATCAAAATCTATCTATCTATCTACCTACCTATCTATCTATCTATCTATTATCTATCTATCTATCTATCTATCTATCTATCTATCTTCCCATCCATCCATCCATCCATCCATCCATCCATCCATCTCCACTTTAGTTGGATGTAGTGTATACAACTGTATACATTCTTGAGACTATGGACCCAAATCTTGCTGAGATTTGGGAGGGTAACATCAGTACAATCCCACTACCATGTCAATATTTGGAGTAAACAGGTATTCTGATAGACTCAGCTTAGACATCAATTACTCAATTCCTTCATTTGTGCAATAACATCAGAGATAAAGAATGAGAAGGTACCATTCTATGCACTGATCTGGAAGCTGAAAGTACAGTTGCTTCAAGAAACTTGTCTTGTTTTTCTACTGTTGTGATAAAGACCACAACCAACAGCAATGTGAGAAAGAGAAGGTTTCTTTCAGCTTATGTTATACACCACAGTCCACTATGGAGGAAAGTCAGGGAAGAAATTCAAGGCAGGAACCTGGAGGCAGGAGCTGATACAGAGACCATAGGGAAACACTGCTCTCCATGTATTGCTCAGATCATCCAGGACTTCCAGCCCAGGGGTGGCACTGCCCACAGTGGGTAGGATCCTTACACATCAATCATTAATTAAAAAGAAAAACCATTCTGCTCATAGGCCACTCTGGTGGGGGGAATATTTCGTCTTCCTAATGACTCTATCTTGTGTCAAGTTGACATAAAGTAGCCAGCACACCTCACCTGTGCGGAGCTCCCATTTCAATAGGGGAAATCCCTGATAAACAGACACATGACGCAAGCTCATTTCAGGCATCAACAATCACTTGAAGAAAAGCACAGCAGAGTCGAAGGATGTGCTGGTGAAATGTGGCATCAGTGAGCATATGTACTTCCCCTGCTGGACCAATAGTCCTGGGTCCTCCCACTTCCTTGCCCGGCCTTTTAAAAGGGGATTTCACTGACTTACTTGGGTGGGCACTGATCTTACTCTGTAGACCAGGCGGGCTTTGAACTTGCTGCCCACTTTCCACAGTTTCCCATGTAAATGATTACAGAGCTGACAGGCCAGAACAAGGGCATTTTAGATACCATCCATATAGCCTTCCGATGAGCATTCTGCTGCCTCCCGACAAAAAAAAAAAAAAAAAAAGGTGTGTTGTTCTTTCGTAGTTCTTACTTCCCCTGTAGCCTTTCAAAGTTTTCTTTCCTTTAATGGCCTTCATCCTCCCCTCCTTTCCTGATGTAGCTGTGGTTGAGGTTGGATGAGACAGGGGCCCATGATCCAATGATGGAGCTCTTTTCATTTTGCTCCTGATCAAGTCCATTCCTGGTAGGTATTTTATAATGACTTTCAAGGAACTAGACAAACCTTAGTAAAACTGGCTTAGTCTTGAAATGAAATATATCTTTTGGGCCCCATTGTTCCTCTTCTTCATTGCCCAATTTATAGATGTGGCTGAGGCTTGAAATGGAGATTGTATGGCCTCAGACCTTTTGCATTGACTGGCTCCATCAATGAGCCTTTCCTGGGCCTGTGTGTATTGGCTTATCCCCATTTCTAAATAGATAGATAACTCATTTTCAAGTGCCTGACTTGAGTCAGTCACAGAGCTAATGATGTTGTGTGTAAAAATTCTTCGGAAGGAAACTCATGCCAGTCACTGCTGTCCAGTGTTTCTTCACGATCAGGTTTCCTTTTCAGCCCACTTCAAACTAAGCTTAAGAGCTCTCCTTGCTTTCATTGGTGCCTGCTTTATTCTTGTGGTGCAGGGTGGGTGGGGGTGGGTGGGTGTTGAGCCCAGGGCTTTGCACATGCTAGCCAAAATACCCTCTCTTTAAGCTGCAGCCTCAGTTCCTTGTCTGTGCTTTGAACTCTTAGAGAAATTCATTCACAGTGTCCCTAACTCATCTTACTTATTAACTGAATAGCTTCCAGTTTCTTGAACTTAGTTTATATATCTATGTATCACCTATATCTATATATTGGCACAATGTTCGCAGTGATTCCTTGACCCTTAACTTTTTCTCTGATAGTTTAAGTTGGACTTTACTGAGGCCCATGTCTGCCATTTTGTAGACCCATGTCTGCCATTTATCATGTCCTTGAAAGGTAAAGCACAACTCATATTATTAATGCTAAATCATTGGCTGAATGCAAAACCCATTGTCTCCTTCCTTAAGACTGTAAGATAACAGAACAAGATAAAATATCACATGAGAACTTCTGTTGATTTACCAGCAGCGTCTTCAGTACTACAGGATCACAGGTGCCCACAGCAGCAAAGCAGAAAGAAAAGAAAATTCTTTGTATGGTTTTCTTTGCTTCCATTTGGGTCAAGTATTTTTTTCTAACTGCGTTTATAATCCTTCCTATTTACAGTTAAACAGAGACTACCATTCACTGATTACATAGTTGAAGATAGTTTGAGTGTTCTTAATCCAACATGGGTGCAAATATAACGTTAAAATGGACTTCTGTGCTCTCATTCTAACACGGAGTAATGAAGATGAGTGCTGTTTTCTCCGAGCCTGGTTCGTCTAATGTAACTCTGTAGGAAACTAAGCTGAAAAGGGCAGTGGTGTGGGAAAACTGTGAAGGTCATGGGACAGGCATGTCAGCAGTCACATCAACGCTCTTCCACTTGAGAGACTGGTGACCTCAGGCAAGTTGTTGTTAAACTTGGAATGGTGATAGTATTTATCCCATGGGCCATGTGGAAGGATTAAAAGAGTAAGAAGCCACTTAGTGGGTGGTTCAGTGCATGGTACTCCCTCAGAGCTGATTATGATGGTTTTCATTATTGGGCAAGTGCCATTACATATGCATTGGATTTTTTTGAACAGTCATAGGCTGAATTTCATGCCAAATATATCTCGAAGATAGCTGATTTCAGACTTTGGAAACTATGTTACCAAGAATAAAAAGTCAGATGATTGTTGGCATCTATAAACTAAGAATTACATGCATACATCTCTGGATGCTCAAGGCTCACCCTGATGTCACTAGAGAACCTCTGCCAGGCTCATTGAGCTCTGCATGTTTTGTGACTGTTTTGGAGGTTAAGGTACAGATCAAATTTTCCAAGTATGCAAAGAGAGTCAGAAACTTCAGGAATCATTATTATGGTTTTATCTTAGAAAGCTTACATAAGGTGATATGAATTCTAAAAAAGAGGCAGAAAGACCTTACTGACGTTTTTCACAACATCTGTGAGAAGTAAGCTAACAGTCCTTTTCCAGACCAAGCAGGCCAGTGATGGACAGTCTTTCTTGAAAATGCCAATGAGGCCATGGGAGGCTGTGCATGAGAAGGTATCATCTGGCTCTATTCCAGGGGAGATATGAACAAGCATTACTCACCTGAAAGAGTAAACCAACAACATATCAAAGTATGGATGCTACCGAAATCCAACATGGTAAACCAATGAGCTTTATGGAAGTTACAGGAGTATGGGCTAGGGGTTACTCACAGGAGCAGAAATAACTCAAAGGTAGCTGCACCCCCAAGAGCCCATCACAGCATGGGTGACAGCTCATGAAAGCTGGAAACCTGTATCATGTCACACAATCTACAGGCAGAATAACAGGTTGGAGAATGTACTCTCCAGGTTGTTTGGCAGGTCTGACCTTCTTCCAAGCAACTCAGCAGCTCTCTGATTCTTTCTGGCTGTTCTGCTTGTCTGAGAGTCTTCCTGGGATTTAAGCTTCTCCTAGAGTGTCTACTAGCAGTCCTTACTGTTTATATACAACTGGGGAGGGAGGATTCTAGTGAATGTTGTCAGTTTCAGTGACTTCCTGAAGCTATTGAGTTGTTTATTCCTGAGCTTAGCTAACATACTTGCAGGATAGACTGTTTTACCCTCTCTTAGAATATTGTGTTGATTTACCTTACAAACATCCTATGTCTTAATTAGCTTCCCTCTAAGATAGAAAGTTTTTACTTCAGAGCGAACTGCTATATAGCAGAAGTTTTTACTTCTGTATAGTTTTTACTGCTATATAGCAGAGTTTTTACTTCAGAACGAACTGCTATATAGCAGAAGAGTGTAGAGATTGCTCCTCCTGCATGAGCATTACATTGTCTTAGGAAAAAAAATAGATTGTTTCCGGTCCTGAGAAAGAACTAAGACAACTAGAGAGCCAGAAGCACACAGATGAAAAGAAACACCACTTAAGACACTATTGGGACTATTGAATCTGAAAATCCAAGTTTGAAAACATAGACTAAACAAATGTATGAAACATAAAAGATAAATTTGTGAATTAAATTTGGGACTGCTGGTAGGTAACAGTCAAAATCCAGAGCTTGGAACTGGTCAAATTTAGGAAACTAGTCAAACCTAAAATATTTCAGAAGAGGAGGCAGAAAGAGTATCAGAGCCAGTGAATGAGAGGAGTACTGTGAGATGCTGGCCTCTGGACATGGCGTGGCTGTTTTACTCATGAGTTCCTGGCAGCTGTGGTTACAGACACAGGACCAGCCAGCATAGATGAGAGAAGAGCTCATAAGGGCCCAGCCCTAATGAGGAGGAGGAGGAGGAGCTATTGACAACTGATGTCTGCTGAGGGAGCTCACACCTTTGAAGGTGCGGGTGCTGGTAGGTTACCCACACTCCAGGGAATGGTCCACACCCATGCACATTTGGGCATCTCTAATTGGACTATGTGGGTTCTTTAAAAAAGGACATGAAATTGGGAGGAGTATGTATTAAAGAAAATCTGAAGAGGAGTGGGCACCAGCAATGGGGGTGGATAGAACTTTATCTCATGGATATTCCTTACTTGAGACAAAAGCCTGGCAGCCTAAAATAAAGGCCTTAGAGTCTTTTGTCTCCCACCAGCAAGTCCCCAGCAGGACTGGCTCAACAAGTTCAAGTCTTTCTCAGGACATGCCACACAACAGTTCTGGGCCAATCAACCAACCCCAGTTCTTCAAACTGACCAACCCTAAATGAGGGGAGAAATACTCCTCAGACTTTAAAACCTCAGCCCTTAAGAAACTGGTTTTTCTGGCTTTGGAGTCCCCCTCTGTTTTGCAGGTCTTTTTCTCTGTACCTGCTTAGTTTACACTGTGTTTACACACACACACACACACACACACACACACACACACACACACACACCACTTTTCTGCAACTTAAAAAACAAAACCAAAATCAAACAAACAAAATCCTCAAGAAAATCAATAAAGAAAATAATAAAAAAATAAAGCCAACAAGTTTTAAATGTAGAAACAAACAAACAAATGAATAAATGAAGTAATGAATGAATAAACATAAATAAATTTGGGTCTGTTAAGATTGGTAAGATAGTCCTGTCTTCTTTATTTCTTTGCTTTGTTTTTTTTGAGACAGGATTTCTCTATGTAGCTCAGGCTGTCCTGGAACTCACTATAGAGATGAGGCTGGCTTGGAACCTAGAGATCAGCCTGCCTCTACCTTCCAAGTGTTGGGATTAGAGGCGTGACCACCATCTCCTGTTTTGTTTGTTTGTTTGTTTTGTTTTTTTATTATTGGTATTTTTGGTATTAATTTACTTGGGACACATTCTGCCTTCTTTTTGTGAGATGGTCAGTCAGGTTAACCACAAGAAGAAACATAAGATCACTTCAGGGAAATTGTTATATTTCTCCCTCCCTTCCTCTCTCCCTCCCTCCCTCCCTCCTTCCCTCCCTCCTTCCCTCTCTCTCCCTTCCCTCCCTCCCTCCCTCCCTCCCTCTCTCCCTCCCTCCCTCTCTCCCTCCCTCTCCCTCCCTTCCCTCTCCCTCTCCTTCCTCTCCCTCTCTCCCTCTCCCTCCCTCCC
>NW_021604636.1:16044124-16093424 GCF_004785775.1 Grammomys surdaster | reverse complement strand
CCATCTCCCCCCCCCCCTCTCTCTCTCTCTCTCTCTCTCACTCTCTCTCTCTCTCTCTCTGTGCAAATTGTGTAAATTTCATGGTAATGGGAACTCCCTACTTGTCAGGCTTCTGTCTGGGGTGGGGATAGAGTGAATGACTAAGGAAAACTCAGTCTTCTAGGGTGTACAGGCCAGCAGGAGAAGGCATGGCTCCTGCTATTTAGTACCTGTGAAAGTCTCACCAGGCTGGGCCCTCGCTGTCTTTGAGAATGGATGAGCTCCAGGAGAGGTGGTTTCACTACAGCCAGAAAAACATTTTAAGAAGTCATGCCATCATACTATACAGAAAATCTAAGGTGTGAAGAATACAGTGAAAATTCATTGCAGTATAATATGATTACAGGCAAATGCACAAGTCAAACTGACCATCTCATAAAGTGGAATTAAATTAACACAGGTATATTTCTACCACCTACATGGAGAAGTAAAATATTCCCAAATGCCAGAGCTGGCCACATTAACTCAGGACCTCTTCCTTTCATCACTAATAGAGGTGCTACAGACAGGTTGGTCCACTTCTTAGGCTTCCATAAAGGCAGCCATAGAATATATTTTCTTGGGAAGAGCCTAATCTGGGGGAAAAAGAGGGGTTGAGTAACCACATCAACTCCAATGTGGTGTTGTTTAGCTTTTATCTGAAGGAAGTTGTTCTTTATGTCAACCAAAGCAGACAGTGAGAGTCAAAGGCTGTTCCAGCATTAGCAATGGGGGAATGCACAGGGGTCCTGTGGCTGGCAGTGGGTCATGGTGTACTGAGTAGTGAACTCTGAGTTCCCTGCTGCCTTCATGCCATTTGCCTTCCTCAGACAGCAGAGTTTGCTTTCACGAGTGGCTAAGCGTGCTTCTTGCTAACAGCTTTGGAAATGTTTGCCATTCATTGGGAATCTGTAATGTTGAGAGTGGACTTTGGTATTTTCCTTTGTCAGTAGATACCTAATGAAGGATACATTTCACTCTGACAGTTTCTGAGACTCCTGGTTTCAGAGCAAGGGTATCAGGGATGATGTTATTAATGCCGAATGATCAGATTTCAGCAGCCTGACATCCTTTCTCTGCAGCTGGGGGCAGCATGGGTTTAAAGCAGGAGGTAGGGTTGTCATACTTTCGCAAACTCTTCAAAGGCAACCTAAGCAATGCTTTTATAGAACACTTGACATCTTGTAGAAGGGATCAGCTGGCAGCTCATTATGGGAGCTTGTCCATCCAGTCTCCGAAGATTGATAAGAAGCAGACAGTTTGTAAAGATCTCATTGAATCTCTGCATTGAGAGTAGTCAAGAAGTAGAAACAATGCCAAACTTCATTTTCTACCACAGTTCAGTACCTTGCCCTGTCCTGTCTCTCCCCTCTCCTTTCCCTTCTCACTTCCCCTCCCCTACTTTCCTCTCCTCTCCCTTCCCTTTCCCTCTCTTCTCCCTGCTTTTCTGTCTCCATTCCTTTAGATCCTATTTTTCCTTTTATCTTTTCTCCTTTGTTCTTGAGACAGGATCTCATGTAGCTCAGACAAGCTTCAAGTTTATGATTCTTTGCCTCTGCCTCTTGTATAAGAACCATGATTTTGAGTTCTTGATAAGTGTTTCATGTTCTAGTTTTTTTTTTTTCTATTGCTGTGGCAAAATGCTATGACCAAAATCAACTTGGGGAGGCAGGGGTTTGATTCAGCTTACTCTTGCAGTCAAAGTCCATCACTTAGGGCAGTCAGGCCAGGGACTCAAATGGGAAGTAAAGCGAGTACCATGCGGAATGTGGCTTACTGGTTTGCTCATGTTCTCAGGACCACTTACAAGTGGATTGCACTGCCCACAGTGGGCTGGATCCTCTCACTTCATCACATTAACACAATCGCTCACAGACAAGACCACAAGCCAATCAGATCTGGACAATCCTCCACTTGAGACTTCTCTAAATAACTCTGGGTTGTGTCAGGTTGACAACTGAAGCTAACTAGGAAACCTCACATATTTTGTAAGCATCCCTATGAGTTATTTGATTCAGATATTAGGATTTGGGTATGTAATGCCCCCTACCCCCCAGACTCATATTGAATGCTTGATCACCATCCAGCTGCTAATGCCTGAGGTGAAAACCCTCCACCACCTGCACAGTCTTCCCAAGCACATAGGGCCACAAGATCAGGAACTTGGGCCCCATGAAACCATCAGCAAAATAAATTTTTCCTCCCTTAAGCTGTTTTGCCACATCCTTTGGTCATGTCAATGGAAGGCTGATGAAAATAGAAGATTGACAGAGGTGACTCATTCTTCTGAAAGATAAGTCAGTGGCAACCAACCATTGGTGGCATTCTGAGTCAGAACTCAGAATGATGCTTTCATGGACTCTCCTGCTAAATACATGTGCCATTTGCAGGCTAGCTCCACATGCTCTGCTTTTTTTTTTTTTACCCCTTCACTTATGACAAATCTACCTTTGCTTCTTGGTTAATAACTTGGCAACCTTTAGGTCTCTCTCCTGTAGGACTGTCATTCACCACATTCATCACTGTCTAACATATTTATTGATTTCAAATCCTCTCAGCCAAGGAGATTAATGCTGCCTGGGCTCCCAACTCCATCAGATTATACCTGGTACTTTTGGACCAGGATGTGTTTAGCACACAGGTTCTCCTCTAAGTCTTCTGGTCTTTGCATGATGTTTCAAGAATGGAGTCTATTCAAGAATGGTGCTGCAAACTATACCATGTAGATGCTTTGCAGCAACATGGCTATTTTACATGGCATGTTGATGCTTGAGGATGGTGTATGATGTTAGACAGATAAGGAAGAAAAGAAGGAGGTAGGCAACAGCTAATTACACTATGGAGAGGTGCGTTACACATCAATAAAGATGAAAAGATAAGTGTTTGCACAAGGCTGCTATTAATTGTTCATGTGTTCTTTATTGTGTAGTAAATTGCTTGAGTTAACAGAATGAATAAATAGCAGATGGGCTTTAAAAAATAACATAAAACTCATTTTGGGAAAACACAAACCAAAGAATGGAAGTGGGGTTTACATTAGCATGGTTTGGGATCATATGTACAGTCTATAAAGTATATACATATGCATGTTCAGGTGGAGCCTCATAAAAGGCATTATAAAGTGGAGGCATAGATCTTGTGTGCCTCATTTTACAGATAAAGGACCCAAGGTTTAGAGAGTATTTTTGACCTTCAAAAGGTCATAAATTTCATGATAATTTATGAACAGTTCTCCAAACTTCAAATTGAATTATTTATTTTTATTGAAACACACACACACACACACAGAGAGAGAGAGAGAGAGGGAGGGAGAGAGAGAGAGAGAGAGAGAGAGAGAGAGGCAGAGACAGAGAGAGACAGAGAGATAGAGAGAGGGAGCATACATACACAGACATGTGCATGCCACAGTGAGTATGTGGCGGTCAGAGAACAATTAACTTCAGGGTCAAGTCTCCTACTGACTCAGATCATGAGGTCGGGGTACACTGGGTACAAGTGACCCTACCCACTGAGTAACCTGGCCCTTAATTTAAATTCGGAGTTGCTTTTACCTTATCAAATTGCCTTTTATCTTACTGTTTTAAGCCAGAGGATAGAGCTCCACAGCAACAAGAGCATGTGCCATGCACAATGTCTGTTCACTGAAACCCAGAGTCAGGCCTGCTACTACTACTCACTACTTCCAACCACATCTTCAGAAGCACCTTCTAAGAAATTCTGGTACAAACCCCAATTTAATGAACTAATTCAGTTGTGAAAATGTGACCTAAATCAAGTTGTCCTTAATCTATTCGTTTAGGCTATTACATAGATTCTCAGGAGTATATAGAATAGAATTCATGTTTAAGATATAAATATAAAAACCATTTAATTTTGTGTGTGTGTGTGTGTGTGTGTGTGTATGTGCATGTGAGGGTGTGCATGCACATGTCTGAGGACAATTTGGGATTTAATTCTCTCTACCACGTGGCTTGAGGGATAGTGCACTAGGCTTGGTGACAGGTGCCTTTACCTGTTGAGCTATCTTGCTGGCTGTATGTCTTTGTTTTTAAATATTTTTTAGGTTGTAAAATGTGTGCCATATCAAACTTAGTATCGTAACAATTCCTAAGTACAGAGTTTAACCATGTCACATGCATTGACAATGCTGTGTCTTCATCTCACACAGATGAAACGCTCTAGTCTGAAATGACTATTCATTTGCTTCCTCCTCCTCTGGGCTTCGTGGCGTTGCCTGGTAACTCATGTAAAGGGTAGCCTACAGTGTTTGCCTTATTGACTGAGCATAATGCCATTAACTCTCATCCACTCTAATCTGTATCAAACTATTCTTCCTTCTTAAGGAGGAATAATATCCCATTGTGTGATATGTTACATTTTGCCAATCTATTCAAGTGTTGGGGGCACTTCAATGGCTTCTACCTGCAGCTATCTTGAATAACACTGGTGTGAATGTAGGTTTAAAATGCCTGTTGAAATCTTACTTCAATTCCTTTGAGAATATACCCAGAATATAATACACTGGATTATGCGCTAATTCCATTTTCAATGTTTTGAGAAACTATTAGACTGTGACATTCGCCACACTGTGTGACTTCTCTACCAACAATGTATATACCCCAACCTTTCCATAGCCTTGATAATATTTGTTATTTTCAAACATTTTAATAATATATATTCTATGGGTGTGAGTTGGGAATCTTACTCTGGATTTCACTTGTATTTTCCTAATATTTGTCATGTTAAGCATTTTTTCTAAAGGATTCATGGACATTTATGAGGAAAATATCTACTTGATTTCTTTGTTTAGTTTTCTTACTTTGAATTATAGGCATTATTTGTATAGTCTGAATATTAATGTATTAACAAATATTATATTGGTAAAGTCTTTATCCCATTCCATAGGTTGAGTTCTTTTCCATGGCTAATTGTGTCCTTTACTTCACGGAAGTTCTCTATTTTGATAAAGCGTCTTTTTTTCTTCACCAGTTTTTGACTTGGATTTCATTTGAGAAATCAATCAAATGCATAGATCATATCCTGCCCCTACCCCCCAAAACATATAAACATTCAAATTCAACCTCAGATGCTCATTCATGCAGACTTCTTGAGTCCTCCATACCTGTACAGGAGCTCAGGGGAAGTGATCGTTGTTTGGCTGCTCTGTGCTATAAGGAGAGGTTCTGATACTAAGGTCTAGCTCCCTAATTGGTTCTTGATTTGTCAATAAAGAAGGCCGGGAGTTAATTGCTGTGTGGAAGGTAATGGTCAGCACTCTGAGCCTCAAGATGAAAAATAGACATAGGAAAGACAGTCTTTTCTGTCTTGCCTTGGAGGAAGGAGGACGCTGCAATCGTATAAGGTTTCAGGGAAGCGAAGGCCTGTGGCCTAGGTTACGGGGTGGATGGCTAAAGATGTTGGTAGGGGCTTGGTGATACAATCCACTAAGTTTAGGGTGTGGGAGAGATGGAGATAATAAATTGGTAAGGGCATGCCTTTCCAGGTGGGAGTTATCTGCTCCCAGCAATTGTGCCTAGCAGGCAAGTTCTGAAGTAATAAAGCTGTCTGGGTGTCCTTTATCCTTGTATTCAAGGGTCTCAGGAGTGGGCTGGTGTGGAACAGTCGACTCCTGGAGCATAAGGCAGGTAGAGAAGGAAGCCGGGTTAGGGTTGGTTGCAACCGATCCCAGAGCTAAGCCATGTGGAACAAAGGGAGCTGGTGGGACCAGAGCACAGGCCGTACTCTCACTCCTGGGCAAAGGGGGTAGCATGTTTTTAAAACTACATGCAACACTGCATGGCTTCCCATGCACAATTTGCAGTTGGCACAGATCCTAGATTCTGGATGTATTCCCATTCTGCAGTGCTTTGAATCCAGGCTACTTGATTCCACACCATGCCTTAGGATTTTCTCTCGTAGAACAAAGTTGGGCCTGTAATGTCAGAAACATAACTGAGGTGGCAGATGGGGAGGCACAGCTATTCAGGTGATGAATTCATGTGTTATGTGAAGTGAGGATGTTGGAAAGGTTGGGTAGTGCTGCCTATTACGATGGCAGCTGCTTCTTAAAAGGATCCTACAAGTTCCCCAGGAACATGGAAAGCACTGAACATTTAACACAGAGGGAACTGAGGGAACTGTCTCAACCAGGGACAGCTTGTTTCAGACCTGAGTCCTGTTTAAAGCAGCAAAGTGGGAGCAGGGGAGAGATAGTTCAAAGCAGGAATAAAAGGAAGGAACTCTACGGCTTCGGCCTCCTTCCAACCAGTGCCTCCCATTGTCCAACTCTGCCAGAGCCGATTGACTTGAAAGCTGGAAAAGGCAGAATGAAACAAGGGATAGACAGAGAGCCAACCCAAGACAAGCACCGCTGGCCAGGTGCATAGTGAACAGCTGTGCTGTGGATCAGCCAACCGTTCCTGCCCTACCTGGAGGATCGTGTTGCATTCTGGTAGTCATGACAGCCCCTTCACAAGTCAGCTGACTGGACTTTATGCTATAGACTGCTTCTATTGGAGAGGTTTTAGCTGTCCTCCTCGGGTTTGGATGAGGCAACGAAAATTTGGTACTATGAGGGAATATGGTAGTTAGTGTAGAGAAGATAGAGAGGGGCTCGAAGCCCAGGGGCTGGCCTTGTGACCTTGGCTAGACAGTACAATCAGATAATTTACAAAAAGAAGTCTGGCTTGTTGACTTGGGAAGGCTGAGAACAGCATGCCTTTGATGATGCAAGGGGTAATTTTGAGATGAGACAAAGGCTTATTTTGCATGGGCCTCCTTTGTTACATGCTTCTGTCTTTCTGTGTAGCTCTCAAACAACAAAGCACAGTGACTCACACAAGATACTGCAAAAAAAAAATTACCCTTCAGTGATAAAAGAAAGTGATAAGAGGAGAGAAGGAAGAGAGGGAAAAAAGCAAGACAAACAATGGCGAGAACAAGGTGGGCGTATTTAAGGTAGGAAGGAAGAGACAATGGGAGGATTGGGCATAATAAAACATAAATAATAGAGAGAACCCCAAAAGACGCAAGATGGGAGACAAAGAATGCAAAAGAGGCAAGAGGGTTTTCTTTTTTTCTTTTAAATTAAAATATAATTATATAATTTCTCCCTTGCTCCAATTCCTCCCATGCTCGCCTCCTTTAAAATTCATGGGCTCTGTACGTGAATGATACCGAGAAAGAGTATATAGGAGGATTCGGAGGGAAGAAAGGGACTGGACAAATGTTGTAATTATGTTATAATCTCTAAAAAGAAAAAGAAATCCCTGACCTCTTCTTTAATTACTATCATTACATACAAACATATATACAAATTAGTAGATAAATGCAATCTGCTGAGTCTGTTGAGTATTGCTTGCATGCATAATTTTTAGGACTGACCACTTAGTGTTGGATGGCCATTTAGGGAGCTCATCCCTGGAGAAAACTAGTTCTCTCCCCCTCTCCCTCTTCTTCCCCCTCTCCCTCTTCCTCTCCTCTTCCCTATCCCCTCCCCTCCCTCTCTCTTTCTTACTCCCTCTCCCCCTCTCTCTCCCTCTTCCTCTCCTTTCCTCTCTCTCTCTCCCCCTCCCTCTCTCATTCTTTTTCTGTAGCTATTAATTGCCTCTAGCTCTGCATAGGAGTTGGGTCCTGTTTGATTTCTTTCATCCACTGTGCTATGTCAACTGGTATTGTCATTGTTCAGGTCTTGTTTACACAGCCACATTGTTTTTAGGTTTGCCTGTCACATCTAGAGGACTCACCCTTGAAGGAGACTTCCTGGTCCACTGTCTTTGTAGTCTTTCTGGCCTCTCTTCTACTTTGTTCCTTGAGTCTCAGGTTTAAGGGTTGTATTGTAGATGCATCGAGTAGGATGGGTACCCCAGAGTCAGTTGTTCTCTGGATTTTGACCAGTTGTTGTCTGTAGTAGTCTGCTATGAAAAGAAGACCTGTGATAAGGGGAGAGCGCCACACCTACCTGTGGGTATAAGGCTATCTTGAAAGCAGTTAGGATGGTTAGAAAAGTAGAAGTAGTGGATTTATCTCTGAAATCCATGACCTCACTAGTCTTAGATTTTCAGTACCAGATGTGATTTCCTCCTATCCTTTCAGCATTAGAAGCTTTAAAGTGGACTTTAATAAAGGTTAGCTGTCGGGTACATTGATCTCCCTTACAGTTAGTATGAATTCTAGCTCTGTTCCACAATCTGTGAGTCCTTTATTCTGTACATTCATCCAGAATAAACCAATATGATGGGACAAAGAATTAATGTATTAAGTTAGCCAACACCCTTAACCTTGAGACTCTTCTACCTATGCCTCTCCTCCTCACTGGTTAGTATTGGCCCCCTAAATGGTTATCCAGTCTTAAATATGCTTACAAGCAACCATAACTCATCACTCCAGATGCCTCAGCCCTCCGTCAGGAACCAGGCATCTCCTCAACTCTTGATCTTCCAACAACAGAAAGGATCACTCCTGTGCCAGGAGGATACCAGTTTCCTGTTTTGGGTTCTATGAGGTTGTTTGGCAAACATGTAGATGTTTCCTTTTTACCAGTACACTGTTGTGTATTGGTAAGGAAGGATTGGTAAGGATTTTTATTTTTCTGGGTGTCAGCCACATAGATCAGTGTCATTCTGGTGGCAGAAGAAATAACAGGACATAAGCAGGGTATGAAAGCCAGGGGTATCTGACTCTGGTTTAAGTGAACGAGAAAATTACTGTCAATGATACCAATGTCTTCCATGCATCAGACAGACTTTGAGAGTAGACTGAGGTGTCTCCTGGGGAAAGTAAGGCCAAGAAAAACACCCTAGTTGAGCATAGAACTTTCGTAATGCTGATTCTAGAGAACATATGCTCTCATATTTCTTAAGAATCTGATCTCTTTAGATGGTCAAGCTTCTGACCAGACCCCTCAAATGTATTTCCTCAACATAGTTCCGGGCCTGAGGAAAGACTACATGGGAGGAATGCCATACGCCACTGGCATGTGCTTCAGAAACCCCGCTAATTTTAGGCAGCCTTGGTGTTGGTGGTGTGCTAGGCTTCTTTCTTTCCTCTGTTAGCTAGCTATTACAAATAGAACTTACCAATGATCAGTATTTAAGCAGGATTAAAACTTGTTCTTTTGTTACAGTCACATCTCTTTAGCATGTGGATGTTTGCTTGGGCGTTTACTTACATGTTCTCCATAAGAAGTTAGCATTTTTTTTAATATGACTGCCCCACGTTCACCTTACACACCGCTTTAATGACCTCTTTTGCTGAAAGCATTTCCTTCCTTCTGAAAAGCACAACAGAAACCTGCTATTAGTTACCTAGTAACTGGGGTTGGCTATCTGCTTATGTAGTAATTTTTTTTTTTTTGGTCTCTTTTTCCTTCACTGGAAACACTTTCTCCTCAGGCCATTAGCTCCATTTTCTGACTGTGCTGTATGATAATAAGAGAGGAATCTTGAAGGAATCTTTCCAACAGATACTGTGTGTCTCATTCTGGGTTGTGGGTTAAAATGGTACTTTCATGTCTATTTAGGAACATAGCCCATTGGAGTACCTCTCTGAATGTTGGACATCTTGACTGAAGAATCCTGGTGGTGATTGTAGTAGTTTAGGGGACAACATTTCCACTCACTGTTATGTGGGGCACATGTCTGTAGGTGGGATATACCAGAAGCCCAGCCCAACACAAGTAAAAGCCCTGGTAGGTTTACTTGAGTGCCTTTGTGCTTAGTCCCATTGTCCAGTTTGCTGGAACATTCAGTAGTCCATCCTGCCTTCTCTTCAAGAATGATCTGCCAGAAAAGCCACTGTGCTCTGTTCTCCCACGGGGAGATTATTTTTGTCAGGGTGGGAGTGAGACAAAATGAAGGACCCTCAGCTGCAAACAGTGTCTATCCAACCTGACAGTGGCAAGCTTTATCTGGTGAGAGAGAAAGTACTCTGCAAGGCTGAAGATGACAGAGTCCCGAAAACCACCAGGGTACCCACTGTGGAAATGATTCTGCCTATGTGTGGTGCTGTGTGCTCTCCGTGAACCCTGGGCTTGTTGCAGGGGAAGCCTGCTGAGAACACAGCCAAAGCAGCCCCGAAGACCGGAGAGTGGACTTGTTTAGGTTCAGACTTCAAAGTGTAAGCTTTTATTACATTTTAATGACCAGAGTCATATTTTATTCATATAGCTCAAGCTGAGTACCCCGGAGTCAGTAAAACACAAGGTTTCCATTTCACACTTATGCAATCCCTGAAAAGTTTGATACTGAAAAAAAATTCTGGAATTGGTATCCTTATTAAAACTGAATATGAAGGGTTGGCTGAACACTTACATACGTATCTGGGGAAATAGACTTATGAGGCTTTGATGCCTCTGTTGAATACATGAGTAAGTCACAGCTCATTTGCTGGAGAACCATTCTTTCATTAACCTGCATTCCTGAACCTTGCGATACACCTCCAGGAGAAATACAATTCTTGCAATTCCTCTCCAACTTGGAAAGTTCTAGAACATTCTGTATTTGTGTTTTACACTTTTTGGGAGGAGGAGAGAGTGGCGTTGCTGTCTTTCGCTTCTACATATAATGTGGAGAAGAGAGAGTGAGGCTCTAACTCAATTTATAGAAAATAATTTAATTTCCTCCTTGCCTTGCTGCTACATACAAGTATTAATAGGGGCTGATTAAGTTGTATACCTCTGAAACATTTTTACATGAAATTTCTTTTCAAGGAAAGAACAAGTAATTCTGGTATTAGAGTTTGTTTCCATGTGACCTCTGTTTTGGAGAGATTAAGACAACACAAATGGGGTGATGCTCAGAGGTATGATTAATATTCAGTTAGAAAGATTTATCTGAAAATACACTTTTAATCAAAACGCAATGCTGGAGTGTGGCCAGTGTTGACTGTTCTGTCTTTTGGACTCTTTGTACCTCTACTTGAAGATGGAAGTGCACCTCTGGGCCGAGGCCTCAGGTTAATGCCCTTCAGCAACCATTTGACATCATTGGTTCTCTATGATCTTCCTTAATTCAGGGCCATTTTCCTGTGTGTTTAGCAGGTTCCCTGTGATTATGCTGGAAGTAAGGAATGTGTAGAAGAGAAGGAAAGAGGAACAAAATACTTCCTAATTAAGAGACAATCCAAAAGCCATGTTCCCAGCTGTTACAAAGCATATATGATTGTGCTTTTTGTCTTCTATAGATTTACCCCCTTAATTACATTTTGCTTGGTTTAATATGAGAATGTGTATTCTTAGTACTATCATGATTAGTATGTGAATTTACAAACCTGGAGGGTATTCAATAACAAGAAGACATTCAGAGTAAACTAAAACTATTCTAGTGATGATTGTTAAATGGATAAATTCTCTTAGAATTGCTTTTTATAAATGACAGAAAAAGTTACCCAGACATTACACTCACTGTTGGCCCGCATAAAAACTAGACCATTAAGAGAAGTATGAAGTTACTTCTAAGGTTTGTATATTATTAGTGAAATATTTAAAGCTACTTTTTATAAGTGTCTTGATTCTTAAGATACTGATACACTGTAGACCCAGCAATGTAAGATGGCAGCTGGTCTTCTCCATAAATATTTGTTTTCTTCTTTGTGAAGTGGATATAAACATGTTGTTGTAGTGCTTAAAGGAAATAATCAATGCAGACACATGTGGAGAGTTGTGTCCTGGTAACATCCAGGACAACTGGGTACTTTTGTTGTTGCTATGTTACACGTTTTGTAGAAGCCCTTAGTGCTGACTTGTGCTTTCCTGTCAAGTGTCATTGGACAGGCTATGCTCATTGACACTGCCCACATTGCAGGTTCATGAACTTTCCACTACCAATGAGCTCTTATTCTTATGAGCACATTAAATGAGTTCACCTTGTTAAGTAATTTTAAAATGGCTTTTGATTAATATAGCATAATTACTGCTATAAGAGATTAACATAATTCCGGCTATTTGGAAAATTGATATACACTTATCATTATACATGAAACACTATGACTTACAATAGGTCCTAATTACTAGCATTAGTCGATATTGTTTTGTTTTTGACAAGGTCTCATGTGACATAGGCTTGATATCCTCTATGAAACTGGCCTTGAACACCTAATCCTCCAGCCCTATGTCCAAGTACTTGTTCACATGTTCCACCACACCAGTGATACAGTCCTATTTGAAAGCTATTTAACTTCTCATTTGCATTTCTCTGGAGCCTATTACTGGACAGTAAGAGGTGAAATGATAACCATTGAGCCCGGAGGCCCAGGGGGAGAGGCAACGTAGTGTTAGAGGTAACATTAAGACCAGAAAAAGGTACTCTGCTATCAAATACTACACCACACTTTCTAAACTTTGTACTAGATGAATGCCCAAAAAGAGTGAACTCTATTATCCTCTGATGGTTTAGTCCACTTTTAATGGAGAAAATGGAGAGTTGACATCCTTCGTGCATAATAAAGATAGGAGCCAATAACTTAGCTGTTCCTTTGTGTTAGTCACATAGGAAGAAACTTTCATAGATTTGAATATTCACAGTAACTTATAACGTAGGCAAAGTTACTTCTTCTTGTATTACAGCTAGCAAAGTAGGGCTTTGTACTTTTAAGAACTCAGACTGTAAACAGTGAGGCAGGATTCAAAATGAGGTGGCCATGAGTCTAGAATAGTCTGAGTTCTTTTCCCTTAGTGCTTCACTGAACCACTTCACTATACCTTTTATCCACCAAAACCACAGAGACTGCATTTGTGTATTTTTACTTTAAACATTTACTACTATTTTCTGTCTATTAGGAACATTATAAATATTCTCTACAAGTTGTCTTGAAATATACAATTAATTATTGTCAGCAGTACTAGACTGGTAATTTTTATTGTATATACTCGGAATTTACATACATTTATGCATTGCTGGGCTAGGTTTCCAGCTTCCTGGGACCTTAATAAATTACAAGAAGAAACACCAAGGCTGTTAGAAAGAAGCAGGAATACATCAAAAGGTGACTGTGGTTAACCTGACTACACAAGGTAGAAGACAGAAAACACTATAGAGTACTATTAAGGATTCAATAAAAGTTAGTTGAGATTACTTAATGTAAATCGAGCTTTTGAAAACTTTAAAGATTTCAAACCTCTGAGACTTTCACTAAATGGTTGATATTAATAAAGAATCCGGGCTATAAAATAAATATGTGCTTACTCAGAATCAGAGCTTGTCCCTTAGACTGAACTGGGTCATGGTGAAGGATGGAGAAAGCTTGGACTCAATAGAGTCTGCGTTTATGCTCTGTATTAAAAAAATAAGGAACGCAAATTTAAGTCAGCTCTTAAATAGTTGAATCAATTATTTGACAAGCACAGTTTTCTTTGGAACACTCATTGTTGAAGGATTCAAACTTGGGGTTGTCCTATAGAGTGTACAACTTTCTAAAAGGGTGGTTTTAACTTTGGACCCAATAGAGCCAGCTGAAATACTAAAATAAACTACTCATTCTTGACATATTTGTAAGAATTAATTCTTTCTCCTTCACAAATCTCCCCCTTCTTTCCTGGGATCATCATAAGGTGTAACAACAAGTTCCTTCCCCAGTCATGAATGGAAGGGACTCATTTAGCTTGTGAAAGGATTTGCCCGACATTGAGAGAACAGGGAGCTTATGCAAAAGATGAGCCCAACCATGGCCAGTTGTATAGTTGGAAATCAAAGTTAGTTCTTACTTGTCAAAACATGTAGATCAGGACTGAAGAGATGGAGTACTTGTTCTTGCAAAGGACTTGGGTTTGTTTCACATAGTGACTTTCAACCATCCATAACTCCAGTTCCAGAGAATCTTATATCTTTTTCTGGGGGTGCCTACCTACATAAGCACCAGGCATGTGTGTGCTGCACATCCATACATGTAGGGAAACTGCTAATAGAAATAGATAAATCTAAAAACAACAGACTTGTAGATGTTAAGTGAATAGTTTGTGGACTTTTATTGCTTTTCTTTTCCTCTTCTACAGTGTTCCCTGGGACTTGGTGGGTATGTGACTTGGGGAGTTGATAAAGATATTCCTTTTAGGGGTGAATACTTATAGTCATGTGTTCTCCTTGACAAATTATGAATCTTTGCACTGACTGCTACTCAAAGCAAAAAGAAGCTTCTCTGACTAAGGTTGAGCTCAGCCTACATCTACAGGTTTAAAGTAAAAATATTTAGGTAGTAATTTGATAAAATAACAATAGCAGGTTCTACCCTAGGGCCTATGAATATATTTTAAATCGATAATATACTTATGTGGAATAGGCTTCAAATTCAATCTGAAAGCAATTGTATAAAGCCTCATAACAGTTATGCTACTATTGCCCTGGTGAACTATATATTGCCTGGCAGGTCAGTATTATAGCATATAGGACCCAGTGATGGGAAAGACCATTGATGTCTTTTCTCTCTGAGTAGCCTGAATAGCACTTACTGACATTATAAATGCTAACAAGCTAAGTGGAAGTTTCCTGGTGGGTGTGAGATGGATTTCTTTATTTCCTGTTACCAAAGTGTATGGTATTTTCAGCTACTGGGTGTTACCATGTAGGTGGGTGACCAATGGCAATGGAAAATAGCCTGCACTGTTTTAGAGACCTCTATGGCTATTTTGACCAATAGTTCATAGTGAGGTATCCCATACCCATCATTGAAATTTTCATTTAATAACTTATGTCTTCAATTTAGTATGCTGTTGGTTGTAGGCTTGTTGTATCTATCTTTTATTATGTTTAAGTATGCTCTTTCTCTCTCCTTTGATTTTCCATGATTTTTACTATGAAGGGATGCCTGTACGGTTTAGCAAGAGGAAACAGAAGAATGTCCACACCACCTTGAAGAAACCCATGTATCCAGCATCCAAGATAGAGAATCCGCCCATGTTATTTCCAGTGAACTCTGCTTCAATATAGAGCTATCTGACTTTCGAACATCGTTCTTAGTTTTCTCTACTTTAAAATCCACATGAATTGAGTGATGTTATACCATGTCTGTTTTCTTTTGGGAGACTGGCTTCTCTCAGTTAGTGAAGTGTTTATGATATGACATCACTCACCTTGTTCCATTAGAAAAGAATACTTATATGGAGAGAATTGGTAGTAACTTTATCAGAATTTCTAAGTTTCATTCCTTAAAATACTAACAAAGGTAACTTCAGAATGAATGAATGAATGAATGAATGAATGAATGAATGTTAATTTTACTCTCAAAATGTTAGAAAGTATTTGCAATATCTGATCAATGTTATACATTGTATACGTATTGAACGTGAATAGAATGTTTAAAGTGACAAAATAAAATGACAATCCACATTTTAGAAAGTGCAAAAACTTCATAAGAAGCATAAGAATAAGCAACAAACACTTAAAAGTGTGTCGAACACCATTAGTTATCTAAAAAGAAGTACCATAGTATCCAGAAAACTCTACTTCAAACTCAGGATGGTTACAGTTAAAACTTTCTTTCCAATGAAAGAGTCATTGGAAAGGGTAAAAACTCTCTGTTAGTAAGGAGGGGTAAATGTTAGTGGTTTATTGTACTACACAGAACCATAGTTAAAAATTATCTAGAAGAATACATTTTTAACATTTTTAACACACATACACACACACACACACACAAAGTAGTGGATAAATATATTCATTTGATATAATGCTCTCATGGCTTGAATGAGGAAGTCCCCATGAGCTCATTTGTTTGAATACTTGGTCCTCCGTCGATAGCACTGCTTATGGAGGTTTAGCAGGTGTGGCCTTGTTAGAGGAAATATGTCTTTGGAAGTGGGCTTTCACATTTGCAAAGCCTCATGCCATTTGCAGAGCTTTCTCTGTTTCTTGTTTGCAGGTTAAGATGTAAGTTTTCAACCTATTTCTCCAACCACCATGTCTCCTTGCTGTTTGCTTCCCAGTGGCGATAATAATAGACTTCTACATGTATGGGTCCATTAGTCCAAACAAGTCCTTTCTTTTATAAATTTTCGTGATCATGGTGTTTTATTACTGGAATAGAAAGGTAACTTAAATACATATGTCTATATTGACATATCATTTTATACCTTATAAAGTACCATGGTTAATTACAAAATAAACTACCTACCTACCTAACTAACTAACTAACTTAAGGATGTCAATTTTGGAGAAAGATGAGGAACAGCTGGTACTCTTGCATAGTTCCACACAGACATTAAGATGGAAAAACTACAGTAAGAAATTATGACAGTAATTTATAAGTTAAACATTCATCTACCCTTGGACAGTAACCCCATTAGTTGATATTTACCCAAGAAATATAAAAACATATTCTTAAACAGGCATATGTAAAGTATTCATAGCCGTTTTTAAACAAAAACATTTATTCAAATGTGCATCAAAATTATAAAATACTTGTTGTATACTCATAAAAGGAAATGTTAACCAGCACATAGAATAAATTATTGGTAAATCTGACAATATAGATAAATATTCAACATTTTGCTGACTTAGAATCCCTAAGCCCCACCCCACGCCCTGCGCCCCACAAAATGTACACGCTGTAACAAGTCTCCACCTACCTGGATTTGAAAAGAGAAAACCATACTGTGTGGAGCAGCCACCTCACAACTGAGGTAGAGTTGGCTGGAAACAATGTGAGGGAATTCTCTGAAGAGACCGAAATGTTCTCTGGTATTGGAGACATGGATAAATTTACATTGCATATATTCTTTTGTCTTTCCTTTAGAAGGTTTTAAATGTTTACATTAAACATGTTCTATCTCAAATTAATGTATATATGCAAGAGATACAAGTCGATATTGTAGATGTTTTTGTACACCGATATCTTCAGCAGTATTTAGGGAAATGACTTTATTTCTCCCAGTGCCTTTATACAAAATTATTTATTAACGTGAGTGGCTATTTCAGGATCTTTACCCAAAATTCCAATGTACAGTTCATAGGTACAAGACTCCTGCTGGGTACTACCAGTTGGTGTCTAATGGACATCTGGAACTCAACATGGCTCTGCACCAGAACTCAACATGGCTCTGAACTAGGTATCCTTGTTCCACAAGAAGTCTTTCACACGGAGTTTTTGCCACATTCGTATTTCCTTATTCTGTACTTCTGATTGTTCCAACTAAAATTCTTGTCATTATAAATGCTCTCCCTAATGCCTGACACCAATACTGCCAGCAAGACATGCCTGGACCCCAGCCTTTCCTCCTCAATCCTCGCTGTCTGCAGGGATGCACTGGTTCCTGGTCTGCTCTCACTCCCAGAGCTGTTTCAACAACTAGGGTTTCAAAACTTGACAACTTAAGTTGTTGTTAAACCATTCTCCCACTCAAGACAATTCATAAACTTTTTCGCTAGAGAGAAGAAAAGTCAAAGTCTTAGAAGTGACCTGAGTAGCCAGCATGCAAATGCTTTCTGTCTTCATCTCCCAGAAGTCCCCTCTCCTCTGACTCAACAGAAATGCCGCCAAGTCCCAGTGCTGTCCCTGTGGCAGGTGAAGACCCACCACACGCCCTTAATAGCTGCTGTCTCTTTTACCTGACAAGCTTTTCCCCATAATTATGCATTCTTCCCTCCCTCATTTCCTTAATGTCATTGTTGTGACTTAGTCTAATTTGCACTTGAGGTCTCTCTTGAGAGAGGCCATTAGCAAGATGATCTCTCTCTAGGAGATGGAGGTGGGGGAGTATCATCTGACAAACAATGGGGAAGTTTAAATAAAAATACATAAAACATGAGCTAGAGCTAGGGAGATGGCTCAGTGGGCAAGAGTAATGAACACTATGAAAGCCTGTGGGGCGGTGTTCAGATCCCCAGCACCCTGGTGAAAATCCAAGGATGTTGGTCATTCTAGCGAATCACAGACAGGAAGATCAGGCCTCTGCAGCTTGCTGGCTTGTTGCCAGCCTTTCCAAAACAACAACAACAACCCCAAAACACAAAACAACAAAAAATACAAAACAATAGCAACAACAACAAACCAGTGAGCTTCAGTTTCAGTGAGAACCCCTATGTCAAGGGAATTAGGCAGCCAGCAATAGAGAGCATCTTATTCTCCTCAAGGGTGCGTATAAGTTTGCACAGATGTGTCCACTTGCATATACCATGGAAAAACTTAAAATAGGAGAAATGTATTATGTGTAGCATCAGAGGGGTTAGAGGTACTGACTATAAATTTAAAGGTAAACAGCAGAACTCAATTCATAGGAGAAGGAGTGAGAAAGGCGAGAAGTCATGGACAAGGCCTTTACTAAAGTCTAAGTCTGCTCTTCTCTAGGCGTTCCTCAAGAGGAGGTGGATTGATTAGCTTGGAGACAACATATGTGAACGGGAAGCTTATCTGTGTGACTCTGTTGTCAGCTGTTAGCTCTAATTCCCGCCAGCAGTGGGGTGTGCTGGGCTAGACCAGCGGAATGAAGGATAAACAGGTTGCATCCTGGATGACCACACAGGAAAAGGAAGTTTTAACCAGGCCAACAGTGGGTGGATATGAGCAGGTTTCAAGCAACTTAATGCTTTGTCTGAAGCTAGATGATAAAGTAGCTCACTGTCTTAAATACACTTACGACAGTCAGCAGGTATCTCATCACCTGGGACCTTGCCGGACCTGTTTCTTTATAAGCACATTTTCCTCCATTCTTATCATCTTTAATAACTTAAAAAAACTTTTTTGACTTATTCAGCACAATTTCTTACCAAAATGTTAAGTTCCACAACTCTTTTGTGTTATATCCTGTAATTCACTCATCAACCAAGACAATTCCTGGTACTCAGTAGACACCCTTTTACTAACAGAATAGGTTAGGAGTTGAAAAGACTGCTCAGTGGTTAAGAGCTCTTGCTGTTGGTTCCCAGTACCCACAGAGTGGCACACAACTCTGAAGTTCCAGGGAATATAATACTCTCTTTTGGGCTCTGTGGGCGTAAGTCATACACTGGTACACATGCATACAATTAGGTAAAATATTCCCTACACATAAAAACTAAAAATAAATCTTTTGGCTCATGCTGCTATCCGTGGTTGGTGTTACCACTGAAGACAATGTTGATGTCCATGAGCTGTATTGTCCCTGGAGGCCATGTTGATGTCTGTGGCCTGTGCTTCCATCAAGGGTCATGATGATGTCTGTCTTAGTCAGGGTTTCTATTCCTGCACAAAACATCATGACCAAGATACAAGCTGGGGAGGAAAGGATTTATTCAGCTTACACTTCCACACTGCTGATCATCACCAAAGGAGGTCAGGACTGGAACTCAAGCAGGTCAGGATACAGGAGCTGATGCAAAGGCCATGGAGGGATGTTACTTACTGGCTTGCTTTCCTGACTTGCTCAGCTTACTTTCTTATAGAACCCAAGACTACCAGCCCAGGGATGGTACCACCCACAAGGGGCCCTCCCCCCTTGATCAGTAATTGAGAAAATGCCTTACAGCTGGCTCTCATGGAGGCATTTCCTTTCTCTATGAAAACTCCAGCTTGTGTCAAGTGGACAGAAAACCAGTCAGTACAATGTCCATGGTCCATCCTGCAGCTGGAAGCCATAATGGTGTTTGTGGTCTATGGTGTAGCTGAGGGCTGTGTAGATGACAATGGCCTGTGCTGCTTTCAAGGGTTGGGTTGATGTTTGGCATCTATGCAGCTGCCAGAGGCCATGTGGTCTGTGGTTCATGTAACCACCAAAAGTAATGGTGGTCTGTGCTAACGCCTGAAGTCATTTTGGAGTCTGTGGCCTGGGTTGCTGCCTGAAGCCATGATCTACCTGTCCATGATCTGTGCTGTCACCAAGAGGCTTGATGGTGGTCTTTACTGTGGCCTAGGGTTGTGTTGATGTCTGTGGTCTGTACTGCTGCCAGAGACTCTGTTGGGGTTTGTGATCCTTGCTGACTCTGGAGGCCATGTGGATGACCATGGTCTGTGCTGTTGCCAGAAATCGTTTGGAAGCCTATGATCCATGGTGCAAGTTGATTGTAAGGGACAAGCAAGTTTCTTTTGCAGTGGTATTGATGACTGTGGACTCAATAGTTGAGAATGAGAGACACAGTGGGCTTCTATGACAACCCCCTCCCCCACAGACACACATCAAAAAGGAGCAGTCCAAACAGGAAGCCACTGAATTGTGATAGGAATCCTGAGGTGTAGCTCTGCACAACTGATGGCTTCTGGAGAAGTGGAGAAGAACTCAGATTTTTTTTTAAGGATCTGGCCATTGTAAGTTTGACTATGCTTCAGTGAGTATATGGGCGACACAAATTAGACTTGGTATTCTTTTCCTTTTTTTTTTTTTTGTTCTTTTTTTGGGGAGGAGGAGGTCACAAGGATGAGGAAGGCGGGCCTGGGAAGACTGGGAAGTGATTGTGATGGGGTACATTGTGTGAAACTCCCAAATAACCAATAGAAATAATATGCTGAGAAAAAAAAGAAAATCATTCCTTCATTCCAGGCCTCAAAAGGAATTCATTTGTAGGTAATAAAAAAATTAAAAAGTAAGCAATATCAAAGAACATATTTGGTATCATTATTTTTGATACTCATATCCAGGTTAATATCACATTTGGATTTGATTTTGGGGGGAATATACAATTTAAATTCTAGAGATATACATGACTGTGAATCTTTTCTCTGGAGACCTCTGTGCTTGGTACCTAGGAGATCAGATCTAATGTTATATAATTAGGAAGATACAAGGGACGTGTTTGGCTCTGTTTTCAACTAACAAAAAATTAAGAAACTTAAACACAAGAATGGTCTTTAGTCACTTATAAGATACATGATATTTCCAAGCAACACTATAAGGGAACACTACAGATTTTCACGCTTGTGATGCTCCTCCTGTAACATCTGTGCTGTATATACTTACTACTTTGCAAATGCAATCTCTTTTAATCCTTAGGGTAATAAATATGAGGCAAAATAAGGTACCATGATTTCTGAGCTGGAAGACTTGAGACTTCAAGAGGTTAAGTGATCTGATGGAGATTATGAGCTATGACCATCCATCTATCCATCCATCATTCATACATACATACATACATACATACATACATACATACATGAATGCATGTATACATACACACATATACCTACATACATGTATATACATAACAACAGGCACATGGACATACATGGACACACATTGACACAGACACACGGACACCCACAGGAACATAGACACAGACACACCCCTCAGGAGGACATCATCGAAAATCAGCTTGTGACTGATTTTCTCAGGCTGACTGTACAGCAAGGGCTTCTTTAAACTCCTGTGCCTAGTTAGAATTGTCCAGCCTAGGGCTGATTAAGGCTATTGTTAGAATGCTGATGTTCTCCAACAAACTTAGCCTCAAGTTCTTACTGCCAGAAAAAAAAAATGTTGGGTCATAGCAAGAGCATGGTGCCAGGAGTCCTTTTACATCATCCACAACTCAAGAGAGAAATCCCTTTGACACTTTGGAGTCAATAGGAAGATTAATTTTCAACCATGGTCAACCATACACTTCAGGGAAATGATTCTGAGTTTTAGAAAAGAAATACAGAAAAAAAAAGTAAATAGTGCGAGGTTAGCTATGTTACCTCAGGGCTTATAAAAAAAATCCTCAGCCTCCACAAACCTCTATGAGCAAAATCTTCAGTCTAGAAAGAGTTTCTGAAGTGACATGCATGGTAAGCATAGTCTAATGTGCCAGCGGGGACAGGAGTGGACAGTCCTCCTGGTCCTCTTGAAAGCTAGGGGACTGACTCAGGAGGTTTCTCAGCTGTAATACCCTGTGTGGCACCTGATAGTGTCACATTCTGATCTTTGACTCTTGAGTGAGTTTACTCATGGAGGAAGTTAGACTTGCTTCTGAATCTGTAAGAGTGCATACATCTGGCAAGAAGAGAAAAGTCTTTGGTGATTTCATCAACTTCTGATATCTCCAATGTCTTTCCAAAGTCCCAGACGTGGCTTATTAGGGTAACACTGGTTTAAATATTTTCCACTGGATTTTGCCATCTTCCCACCCTTCCCCCATCCATGACCATCGCCGAAACTTGGTTCCTGTGCGCTGCGCTGCTTTTCTTTGGGGTTTCTTTGGGCCTCTGGTGCTGGTTTGGTCTTTAAGTCCTGGCTACTCCTTAGCAGTTTATCCTGCTATATGCACTTTCTGTTATGCAGTGTTTGCAGCACATGCAGGAGCTCTGGTACCAGGCAGTCAGAGGGCAGCAGTAAGAACACTGGATCTGATCTACATAGAACAGACTCACTGGAATGTCGAGACGAGACCTGACTGGGATGGTACTGTGCAGGGGAAGGAGCTCAATGCGACGAGGATGGATTTCAGAGAACTCAGTAGCTGAAAGGAGGAGTTTCAGATTTGATGAACAAGGCAAAGCTCGCTGGAAATGCTGGCACGAGAGAATGAGAAGACGAAAGCCATGCCTCAAAAGGATTCGTCTGGCTTTTAAAGTGTGTCAAAGGAATCTGAGGCAGGGAGAATGCGGTTAGCAAGGTTTTAAGGCAACAAAGGAACAAATCTCCATGGACTAGGTTTATGGGAAAGAAGAGAAAAAGGTAAAACTGGGCCACTGAGATGGCCTAGCATGGTACAAGTGCCTGCTGCCAACTCTGAGGCTCTGAGTTCGATCCCTGGGTCACCCATGTGTGGTGGAAGGAGAGAACCAACTCCCGAATATGCACAGAGAAACACCATAGATAAATAAAGGTGGTACAACGTTTTAAAAAGGAAGAAATTAAGTCAGGAAATTCCTTGAGGGAATAAATGATAGCAACGTACACCACATACATGCTTAAGAGCTGGGGAAGAGAGACTGGAAATGCAGAGTTTCTTAGATTTATATCCAACTCTTCATCATGAATGAGCCACCCACTTACATGTTTAAGGGTACTTTTTTCCCCCCTCATCGCTGATAGGTAGTTTGTAAGCACAGACATGCTATGTATACCCAAAGCCCACAGTGTTCAAGAACAAGTTAATATATTTTCACCACATGCAGGGGCTAGTTATTAGTGATATTAAAGTGTAATGATGATCCAAATAGAGATGTAAACACACCTTAAGAATTACAGATAATAAATGATTTTAAAAAATAATCTCTCCAGCATGCACACTCATGAGATGACTTGCTTGTCCCGGCTTGTCTGGGAAAAATATATGGTGGGCTATTAGCAAAGAATGTGAATTTATTATGGTTTTGGCTTAGAGAAATGATGGATTAGAAAGTCTTATTGTGTTTCTTAAAGAAGTAGAGTTTGGTGAGAAGAAGAGAGAGATATACATATTGCAGAGAAAACGCCTATTTTGAAGACAGGTGGGGCCGGGGCACTGATCTCAGCTCTGTTCTTTAACAGCTGCATGATTTGTGAGTCTTCACTTTTACCTGGGAGGTGGTCGACTTTCTGTTTCCAAAGTAGATCTAACTGTACATAATTCATCAGGCTGTTTGCAATAATTAAGCGAGTTAATGTGGCATAATGACAGATCTATGAGAGGGTGCTCGGTAAATGCCAGCACTGTTCTGTACGAAGCTTCAAAAGGTCCATTTGCTTAGCCAAATATGAGAATGCTTACCTTGATGGAACCTTGGGGGAACTAGGGCAGGGTTTACTTGATTCAGAGAAATGTGTGTGCAGCCAATGCTGTGTAACTCTTACCACACCAGCTTTGGCCATTGGTTTAAGTAGATAAAGAAGGGTAAGGACAGGTGTCAAAACTCACCCTCTACTCTTAAAGTGAGAGCATAATTGCCTTAGTTACTTTCTATTGCTGTGAAGAGACACCACAACCAGGACAACTTACAGAAGAAAAGAGTTTATTGGGGTACAGTTTCAGAGGGTGACCCCATGACTATGTGGCAGGCAATATGGTAGCAGGCAGGCAGGCACAGCACTGGAGCAGTAGCTGAGAGTTTACATGTTGACCCACAAGCATGAGGCAGAGAGAGCTAACTGGGGATGGTGGGGGCTTTTTGAAATACCAGTGGTCCACCTCCTCCAACAAGGTCTTGCCTCCTAAGCCGTCCCAAACAGTTCTATCAACTGGTGATCGATAATTCAATTATCAAAATATGCAAATAAGAACCATTTTCATTCAAAAACACCACACTAACCAAGGAAATAAACTAAAGAAATAAACTATAATTCTGAGCTTGGGTAGATTTATTTTCATTTTTGAATGAAAGTTGTCATAGCAGTGACTACATGGGTCAACAGTACAAACATAAAGAAGGGGGCAAATCATGGTGAGGCTACAAAGCTGGAGCTCTCAAGTAGACCCCGACCCAAACATCAGTGTCAACAAAAGCACCGCCTCTAGCTTGGCCTTGGCAAGCAGATGTTCTTGAGGACAGGACAAATGCTGAGCTTGGGGTGGATGACCGAGGCTTTTGCTGCCGAGAATTGCTGATTTAATATTCAAGAGATTTTTATTAAGAAATTCAATCTCAGTTTGGTAGAAATCAAATACAGATGATTAATAATCAAACTGAAGGATAAAAAAAGAACAAAAGTTTGAATACAGGAAGAAAAATAAGGAACAAACTTATTTAAGGAAGCCTGGCTAAATTATGATCTTTAGGCTTACATGAGTAGCTCTAAACAAGGATAGCAATTAGTGAAGCAATGGACTGGTATTTAGTAAACCAATGTCTTTTCTTCTGTGTGTATTATATCTATATCTACATCCACATCTATATCTAACTATATCTATAACTGTATACTGATATACATGTATATATTATATATATATTTAACATATATTATATATGTATGATATGTATACATATATATGTATATATACATCAATTGACTTACACACACACACATTGCTATGAAGGAGTTTCTTGTCAAAACAGAATGAGTTTTGCCTCAAAGCTGGATCCAAAATGAGGCAGCTAGCTTAGGCATTTATGTGTACATTGTGTCATTTTATTTATGCATGAGATCAATTTGAGAAAAAAGGAAGCATCACTAAATGACCTTGAGAAGTTTGTAGGACACTGGAGAAGCAGAATGTAAGTGGGGCAGGGAAAGTGTGACTCTGTCTAAGGAGTGATTCTTCATTCATCCAGAGACGGAGGACATCGGTGTCAGGCCCTGGAAATGTGGGTGAGTGTCAAAGAACCCGCAAGGATGCTCTGTGTAGATTTCACGAATCATCGAGCAACAGTGCACTCTTTGAGACCAGAGATTGTTGTCGTCTCTGTGTATCTCTGTGTGTCCAAGGCTCTCTGCAGAGTTTTAGTCGCAGAAACTGGAACTGAGATGAAGTAGTGTCAAGTAGAAGAATGTCCAGGTCTCTATAATTAGAGTCGTGCTCCTTATAACATGGGCTATAAAAGGGCGGCTGTAGTAAATGTCTTCTCCTAGCTATTCTAGGTTCTTACTCATGCTTCTGCTATGTAACCTTTCCTAATTTTTGTCCACTTGAAACTAAATGTTGATTAAGAGGACCACTGTCTGGACACGTTTATGGCTTTGTCTACAAATGTAGGGTCACATTTGTGACATACTATTCTTACAATTTAGACATGGAATTAGTAGGGGGAAAATCTGGAAAATATTAGCCCAGTTAATTTTAATTAAACCTGGGTCAGTATTGGACATTCATATGCCAGCTTCTGTGTCCAGATGTGCAGTCCTTTGGTGTTTCATGGGCTGATCCATCAAAATTCTTTTTTTTCAATAATTTACTTTTAATTCACTTTACATCCTGATTGCCACTCTCCCCTGCCTCCTCCCAGTCCTGTCCTTACAAATCTCTTCCTCCTTTCCTCCTCCCTTCTCCTCAGAGATGGAGAAGGCCCACTTGGGTATCACCCAACCCTGGGTCATCTAGTCTCAGCAGGACTAAGCACATCCACTCCTACAGAGGTCTAACCAGGCAGTGCAATAGGCGAAGGGGATCCAATGGCAGTCAACAGAGTCCATCAAATAGATTCTTACCTGTGACTAAGTGGGAACTGACACTTGAGCCATAGGTAGCTCTGTCTCAGGTAATGGAGAGTTGATGTGTGCACTGTGTGTCGATTTGTAGCTTACAATATTTATGGATGCTAGCCTGGCTTTAAGACCAAACCCTGATGAGAAGTTTGCTGGAATCATTTTATGGATCTTTTCAGAGAATCTAGGCAGTCAGGGATTAACAGGCTTCCTAACGAACAGTGAACCATCTGGGTCTGGATTGCACACCCACAGGCAGGCAAGGGAGAGGTTTGGTACAAGAACGAAACAGTGTATCTTTCAAGCGAAGTGTTACACACCCCCAAATTCCAGGAGACATGGTTGTTGTCTGCAGGCCAGTTCATGTGTCATGTGAGTGGTAGTGTTTGTTCTGCCTCACCATTAGTTACTGTCATATAGAGAACTCAGCAAGTCCTTCGAAATAGGGGAGGGCTTCCTTGCTATGTGAGGTAGTACTTTTCCTGTCACCAGTCACTAAAACCAGTTGGTGGGGGGAGGAGTGTGGGGTGAAATTATTGAGGAATTCCCTTGTCCCCAGACAGATGGACCTACAGCTTTGAACTGACCTTCACCACTTCTGACACAGGGCAGTAACTCATCCCCAAAGGCAGCCAGCACTCAGGTAATTTCAGAGAGGGCAAAGGAGCAGAATTATAGGTTGTCTGGCAAGGGTTGAAAGATTAGAGCTCTGGAGAGAAAAAGTAAAATAAATCATGTCTAAGAGTAACTACCTCTTAAGGTTAAAATGTAAATGTCTGTAACCAGTGTTTTTGTTTGACTTGCTGCTGGGATAATTAATGCTCCTGGGCCTTGGATTAATCGATAATAAAGAATAGCATACATAACACATGAAATCATGTCAAGAAACAAAAAGGCATTCATTAAAATCTCCACCTATCAGCGATTGAAAAGATCCATAAACTACAAATGATCTAACTTGCCTTTCATAAAGTACTTTCTTTTTTATTTTTTTTTTCATCTAAACAGAGATGATGGGTTTGTTTTAGAACGAGAGTGGTGCATTGAGTTACAGAAATAAATTTGCACCCAGCAAAAGGGACAGGACCAGGACAATGGAGTTATGCTGTGGCAGAGCTGTGGTTTCTGTGTCTTGTCTGCTGGCAACTTCATCTGTATACCCTAATGCTTTCATTTGAGGCCCTATGAGAGATTCAGGAGAAATGAGATGGATCCGACCCCTCTATCTATAACAGTGGATGTAGTTGCCCTGGAGGCATCTGGATAGGAACAAATGTCTGAAGCTGTCTTATGCACGCATGGATAACTAATTCAGTTGGGGTGGGAGTTGAGATCATTTTTCTTTTTAGCAGAAAAAATATTCTGGCTGCATTTTTAACAGTCCACTTGGACCTGATATTATGTCAGTTTTTCTAGAAACATTAAAACAAAGTCTGATGGTAAGAATGTAAATATTTTTGTCAGATCAGAAAAGAGAACTTTTTCTTCATTCCCCCTTTCATACGTGTATTTAGATCTTTATAATCTGACTGAATTATACCAGGAAGATAGATTTAACACTGATAACTTGGCGACAAGAAACTAAAAATTCAAATCTTGTTGGAAAATATTAGTTTGTTCCCTTTCCTCTTTCAAGCATTCTCGCTTGTACTTTCCTTCTTGTTTAGCTTCTTTGGGTCTGTGGAGTATAGCATGGGTATCCTGTACTTATGGCTAATATCCACTTCTAAGTGAGTACATACCAGGCATGTCCTTTGGAGACTAGGATATCTAACTCAGGATGATATTCTCAAGTTCCATCCATTTGCCAGCAAAATTCAGGACGTCTTTGCTTTTTATAGCTGAATAGTATTCCATTGTGTAGTTGTACTACATTATCCTTATCCATTTTTCAGTTGAGGGACATCTAGGTTGTTTCCAGTTTATGGTCATTACAAATGAAGCTGCTATGAGCGTAGTTGAGCAAGTCTTTGTGGGATATTGGAGCATATTTTGGGTATATGCCCAGGAATGGTATAGCTGGGTCTTGAGGTAGAACTACACTCAGTTTTCTGAGAAAACACCAAATTGATTTCCAAAATGGTACAGGTTTGCACTCCCACCAGCAATGGAAGA
The DNA here is from genome assembly GCF_004785775.1 of Grammomys surdaster. Classification (NCBI taxonomy): domain Eukaryota; kingdom Metazoa; phylum Chordata; class Mammalia; order Rodentia; family Muridae; genus Grammomys; species Grammomys surdaster. The sequence goes on along the minus strand of NW_021604636.1, from coordinate 16,065,358 downwards.
GTGTTGCCCTTTCTCCACATTCTTGCCAGCTTGTGCTATTTCTTGAGTGTTTTTTTTTATCTCAGCCATTCTGATGGGTACATTTTTAATTTAATTACTATATTACCTCAGTTATTTGCATTCCTTATACCCATAGTCCCACAAATATGGCCCCTAGATATCTTCATATTAAGGACTAGTGGCCAGAGCACTATTTATTGAAAGCTGTATAGTAGAGCCCCTATTTTCTTGTGGGAAGATGCTCTCTGGGGAAGGATGCAGCAAGCAGTCGCTGGAATAAAAGGACCCAGCTAGAATAAAACAGCAAGATGATTACAGTGGTCTCAGCCCACCTCAGGTTCAAATCACGTGTACATTTGTTCATTTGGGAGAATCTGGTAGCATAAATTGTCAGTTAGACTCCACACACGTTTGTCGTTCTGTTCCAAACCTTGTTTCATCTTCTAATCATCTTCTATAAATCTAACAGATCTCTGGCTCTGAGAGAGTTGATTAACTCACAAGTTATCAACTCACAAGTTGGAAGCTCCAAGAGTTAAGCTCTCTATGCTTATTAGAGTTGAGTGCCCACAGATACCTTTAGTGTGTGCTGCCTGAAGCCTCATGCCAGGCACAGAGTGGTGTTTAAATAAATCATTCGATAACATGATTATTAAAGATTAAAAGGTAATTAAAATGAGTGCTGTGACAATCACTGCATCAGCAACAGGGGAGAAACCCTGCTTCTTAAAGGCATAGAATTGTGGGCAAGGACTTACAACCACCTGGTGTTCTGAGGTTTGGGCGAGTGTGTAAGCCCTCACTCCTCCTAGAGTGGGGGATAATCTCATTTGACTGCATGTGGGTCTTTAATTACAGCGAGGCCATTCAATATACTCAACAGCCTCACCCCCTGCTCATTCCCATTAATTCTGAAGTTGTAACCCAAGTCTGGAGCTGTTTCAATGCAACCCTGGGGTGACTTGATTTTCCCATTTGTGTTTCAGTAAATAATTGTGATTAGTAATTTCCCTCTGGAACCCTTAGAGTATGGAGATTACATGAAGTTGCTGAGCTCTTTCAGGCATGCTCAAAGTTAGAAATAAGCTCACACGGCATTGGGAGTGATAATTTCCAAGGTATGTCTGTGTCCATCACCAGCTCAGTGTTCTTTCTTTCCCTTGTCAATATTCCTATCACACACACTTGGAAGGTACTAGTACACACTTCTCAGCTCCAGAGGAGAGATTCTTTTAGGGTGTCCTACCAAGATGGAGACATACATGTTTCTTGGAGTATAAAAGTTAATGCTTAATAGTTTTATTGTTTGATTTTTTTTGAAAAAATATGAAAAAATATGTTGTTTCTAAGGTGAACTATGTTGCATTTGCTAGGAGACAAGCTACATTTTGTAAATGAATTAAATAAAGTGTTTTGTCTGAGTACCCATTTAGAAGAGGATTCCCATTCACAACAGCTTTCGGGAAAGGCAATCATAATCGATAGTGATGTACTGTTTGGTTCTCCTAAAACCAAGCCCTCTGTGAGAGGAAAACACAGTTTTCTGAGAAGTCAATGGACATTAATTTTACAGAAAAGACAAGTCAAACATTACAAGTGGAAAGAAATAAAAATCTTCATACATCATCCTCATAGAAGCAGGGTAAGTGTTTAATTATGTAGCCTATTTTACTACCACAGAGAAATTCTAGAAGGTTCTATTTTTTTTAATACAAATAGCAGTATAGAGACTTGTGATGACTACACTATAAACTGGTGTTATAAACTCTGATAATTTAAGAAATAGCCAAACATGATAGAGTGGATAAAATAGGCAATAAAGGAACGATCTAAATTTGCTAATAAAAAAACCCCTGTCAAATCTTTACTGTACAAGTTAATAACTGCGAGACACTGAGCAAGTCTTTTAATAGCCACAAACTTCAATTTCCTGATTTATCAAATAGAGATCCTCACATTTTACTCAGGTCATGAGGTGACTGTGAGGAAGATGAGGTATTTGTGGTTGTGCATATGACTCTGACTACAAACATATAGCTTCTTCTTCTACCCGTTACCTCCCATCATCCATTTTCCATGAGTATTAGTTATTCTTACCAACTGTCTGAGGCTGGCAGAGTGAAAGTTATCACCCACAACTAGGAATCATGGGTTATCATTCATTATGTAAATCTCATTTCAAAATACACAGCATAAGAGGACAGCTAGGGTTTTCTGTTTGTTTGATTGGTTGGTTGTTTTATTTTTTTGTTTTTGTTGTTGTTATTATTTTTCCATCTCTTACACCCTAAAAGTTGCCCAGAATTGAAGCTCTCTAATACAAAGTTGCTTGTGTTGAGACAGCCTGCACAGTTACCGCCATCTGAGAGTCGCATGGGAGCACTTTGTTTCCCTGCTTTTGTTTTCTGTTTGTGGTCTGTCCTCCATTTATTTATACATACTGTGAGTGAGGTGTCTGCCCCACTTACTACAGAGCCCCAGTGTTTGGTCTAGAGCTTCATTCATCACAGCCTTCCATGACTGTTATTGACAAGAAAAAAGTATTATAAAAATAGTACAGCTTTGAAACCTTCCGAGATGAGCCCTATTTAATGTGCTAGTTGAGTGTTTCTTCTGTGAATTTAAACAAAGGAAACTTGCCCCTTGGAGCCACCTAACATAGCGCTCATCTGGAATACATCATGGGAAATGCTATATTAGCCAAGAAAAGACAGAGAAGAAGAAGTTAGGATTTTTATCTTGATGTGGGTGGTGATTGCATGGGTCTTTAGCTGGTTAGCTTTCCCTAGGCCCTCTCCTCTCCTCCAATCTGAGTGTTATAGGTGCCGTTATGCAGGGGTCTTCTTAGTTCCGGTTTTTGTTGCATTTGGAGAAGGTGAGGTAATACAAATCAGGAGGCAGAATGAAGAGAGGAGCAAAGCATATCTTTCCTGCTCCCTCTGCTTTGACACCTACAGTCCTCTAGCGGGGCTGTATGCTTCCATGATGACTGATTCTCCTTTCTGACACACCTCCACTCTTCCAGTGCACTCAACAGTATGTCTTTTCCCTCCCCCCATCTGATCTTAGAGTGATAAGCACTCCCTCTAATATGGTCCTGTGATACTCAACTTTTCCTGAATGTTTCTTTGACCACACCAAAGCCTCTACAGAGACTCCTTCTATTTCACTCTCTCCAGAGCCCCATGGGTACACACCTTCTGTGGGCTTTCTGATTGCCTTATACATAAACTTCTCAACACTCAACAGGAAGTGGCATCGGAGCCTCACATTGGAGTTTTATTCTTCGATTAAAGTTTTATGATTTCCCCGAATTTCAGGCACATCTATGTGAGTTAGTAAGCAAAAGCAGACCTTTAACTCAATGTAAACATTCTTGTGGGCATGCATTTTTCTGGTTCACAATTGAGAAGTGATCTGTGTACTAGATAGTTTTAATTTGTGCCTCATACAAGATATGGGGAGTCAAAACAAATAGGGACTTATCCCCCAGAGACATCAATCCACATCTTAATGTAGTTCTGGACATCGTGAACACTCATTGCACATTAATTCAATTCATGTATTCATTTAGGTGATGGCCACAGCTGCTGAGGGAAGATGAAGTAGAGGCACACAGCCATTAGCTGCCAGCTAAAGAATACCATTTAACATCTCTGTGAAGAAATATAATGAAGGATATATTTATGAAGAGAAAGGGCCAATCCCCAGGTGTAATGCTTAGCTTTTTCTTGTGGTCTAGAAATCAGACTAATATATTTAGTGCTTACTTTTACAGGCCTAGCAACTGTTAGGATCTTTGTAGTGGTGCAAAATAATGTCTAATATTGCACCACACAGCACATGTCCTGTGGGGTGATTATGGTACTTTATGGGGAAGTAATGTTTTAACCAACATTAGTAGTTTCTCTGCCTCAGAAACTAATGCACATACAGAAAATTATATTGTGAAATAAAATTCCCTAAGATCGATGTATAGAAAAATTTTCTATTTTGATGCAGTTAAAGACATTGACATAGAGGGTCCTAGGAACATCCTGAGCAATACGAAGGCAATGTCAAGGGGACAAAAAACATAAGCTTGACCCTTCAAGCAAGTCCCCAAGCTGGTCAGGTAAACGATGGGGCTAGGCTCACCTCAGGGAGCATTTAATCACATCAATAGAAATCCCTGTGTATGGCTTAGGGTTGGTCTTTCCCATCAAAGATTTTGAGGAGGAAAGACAACCTTTTGCTTTGGGCTTCTGTTTGTTCCTTTATTCCATTTCTCCTTGGCAGCCTTTCCATCCGCTCAGAAAGTATTTTGAGGGATAAATTGGTTGCTTTTTAGTTGGGTGGGTCTTTGCTATGTTCTCCCTCTGTGGAACTTGTTCATAGGATTTTAGGCTAAACCTGTTCAGGCAGCTGAACTTGTGATGAAATAATAATAGGCCCAGCTCTCCCGGTTCATTTTATAATTAATTCTTTTTAATAATCATTTGTTTATGTGATTATCTTCTCACAGTATTAATACCTTGAAAGCTCTTCTCTAATCTTTGTCTTGTCTTAGGAACTGATGTTTTTCTGGATGCCTGAGAGTGGACATGACTTAGGGAAAGCCATGACCTGCCCTGTTATCTCCTGAGGAAATGTGATTTTGGAATAGGAGTAGAATTTCCAACACCCAAGTGACTCAGCTTAAACACCATTTCTAGGACAGGTTAAGCTTTTCCCAGCTGGTCCACAATGCCCACAGGTACATCCTCCTAGCAAGTTTAGGATACTGGTTATCATCATCCTCATTTTACCCTGTGTACTCCCAGTCCCTTTATCTATTCAGCATCCACTGCTTCAGCCTAGGGAGCATCCTGGAAAGTTGGACATTATAGTGAAAGAATCTGACCGTTCTTATTTCTAGTAATGATATCTCTGCTTCGTGTAAGTCAATGGTTAATTTCACATAGCAGACTGTGAAAAGTGGAGGGAGAGAGCTGAAGGTAAACTTGATTTTCATCTCTATTGTGATCTTAAAGATGCTTTGAATAAGCTCTGAAGACAGTATAGACTCAGGATACCCTTGTGCTCCCTACACTGGTTTATGTGTTTAACTCAGCAACCTTGCTATTGAGGAGAAATGGGGTTGATCGTGGCAAATTATAGTGGAAGACCATAAACCCACACACATGTCAGCATTAATCACAGCAGCTGTTCTGGGTGCACTGTCTTTACTAGAACATATCAACACAGCTATCTAAATACAGGCTCTAGAATGTGCATACGCCCTTCTGGCTGCACCGGAAAATAGGTTCAAAACCAGTTTCCCTTCGCCTGAGATGGACAGCTGTGTCTAATCAAAGTCTTTCCCCAGTGCTATGTTATTGTCTGGTGCAAGATAATCCATAGGACTGTGGCTATTGTAGTCTTGCACAGAACATCATATTAAAGTACGGTAGCCATTTTACTTTGTCTCCTCGCCCCAGTCTTCCCTGTACTGCTGATCTTCTGAGATGAGGCAATGAGCAGACATCCCCGCCTGGAGCTCCTGATGTGCAAACGACAGGGAGGCACCCACAGAGTAAACTGCTGGACTATTGAAGGGAAGACTGCTTCAAACACACAGTCAAATGTATTCTAGGCTTCATGCTTGTTCCTTGAAGTAAGGAACCTATTTCCAGCTGGTGTGGAGGGAGAGAGTGGGAAAACACCAGATGTCAGCGCAGGAATTCTAGTCTAGAAAATGGAAGAAATGAATACTTACACACCTCTCTTTCCTTTTTATAAACCATAGGAAACAGGTTTCTGAAATCTAAAGCCAAATTCAGGTTTTGGATTTCCTACGGTAGAAAATGTTGGACCAAATTCTATGCCTCCGAGCGTGCATGTCTTGTGTAGGTCGTGGATCATAATATTTAATAGGAAAGAGACAATATTCTCTAGTTACCATTCTAGTTTATGTTCTCTTGGGGAATCTTATTTTTATAGCACCAGGGACTGTCGACATTCCAGGTCTGGAATTTCCCAGCCCTCATCAGTGTAAGTCATCTTTAATGTTTCTTAAATATAGTGTTGGAGCATTTAATTACATCACATAAAATTGGTAAACAGCCATTTCAAGACATGGGGTGATTAAGACGGATCCACAAGGTGTGGTGTTTATTAGTGTATTTTCAGAATCAGGCGAGATAGTATGCCAGCTCTTGCATTTGAAGGATGAACAGCACCCAGAAGATGATGACACAGATGATGGCTGGTATTTAAGTTGCAAAGATGGTTTCTTGTGAAACTGACCTGTTCCCCAAGGGACTAGCTGAAAGATAAACACCTAAAATAAACTGTCTTTTTTCTCTTCCCATCTCTTATCCAGTCTCCTATGTGCTAGGCTCTTTATCTAGGACAGTGGGTTATGATCCCTTTGTAAGTCAAACGATCCTTTTACAGGGGTCGCATATCAGATATCCTCATCTCAGATATTTACATTATGATACATAACAATATCAGAATTGCAATTATGAAGTAGCAAAGAAAATAATTTTATGTTTAGTGATTACTGCAACATGAGAGAATTGGACTGGAGGGTTGCAGAACTAGGAAAACTGAGAGCCACTGATCTAGATGGTTTGCTCTTTCCTTATTGTTTTAAAAGTATTAGATGTCTTATCAGAAGAGAAGCCAAAAGGAGAGGAACCCAGCACTAGGCAGATGGTCTGGGACAAGTAACTGTACTGTAAAGAAAAGCCGAAAGTTAGGCACTGCTCTTCTAGGATGCCATTGTCATGTACCAAAAAGAGATTCCTGGCCACTGTGTACCTTACATAGTGTAATACAAGCTCCTATCCTCAGTTGTGTAGGGGTGCTTGCAAATAAAAGTTGCCAGGCACAAAGTGCTCTAAAATCCTTCCCTCATTCCCTTTCCTGTTGTGTGTTCCTCCTTATCAGTGTGTCCTTTCCTATTATTTAAAAAATTGAAAGTGAGGACACCCATATGCTTGATATCAGACAGCCTATGATATCTGCCCTGATTACAGATACTTATCTTTAGAAAGAAAGCCATTGATCCAGAGGCTTCTTGGCAGAGATTCAGCTGGACCCAGTTAAAACCGTTTGTAGTTCAACTGTATCTTTAGATCTTTTTCTCCATGTTTAGCTACTGTGAGTATTACATTCAAGGCTCCCATATGTTTGATCATATGCATATGATTTCAAGTCATCCCTGGTAATTTGACAGTGAATACCACTGTCTGAGAACTCAAGAGACATTTCTAAAATGGAATCCTCTACATAGAAATTGAACTTATGGAAGCTAAGAGAGGGTGACATAAATTTAAGTGATTTCTTAGGAATGCCTTTGCCCTTTGTATCTTTTCTCCTAATGTGACTAGCCCCTTCTTCTCTTTGCCGATGAAAGGGAAAGACGTTGCCTTGGGTTTGATATTTTAGCATCATTTTATACCTTCCAGAAACCACACACACACACACACACACACATACACACACACATACATGCACACACACACTTTGCTCTTTAACGACTTCATACATGTGGATAGTGCATTCTAATTTCTGTTACCTTTGCCTGCCTTATTTCCCTCTTACCCTTGCTCCTTGCTTCCCACATTTGTATCATTGTGTTTGTATGACACCTTGAGTTTGACTAGGCTTCTCTGTGTGACTGTGGGTAGGGAACTATCTATTGGAGCATGATGGGTTCATCAGGAGGTACACAACTGAAGAGTGTCTGACCTTTCCCCAGAATCCATCAGTAGTCCACAATTCATCAGGGAGGGGTCGGTAATGAGGGCCCCTCCCTAATCTGTATTAACTACTGGCAGGCCCAGTCTTGTGCACACCTAATGCATGTAGGCACTACAGTTATGAGATAATGCGTGCACTGGCTGAGTCATGTAGAGAAGATGGTATTTCACAGTTCCTCTCTTTCTCTTCCAGGTCTTACATTCTTTCTATCTCCTCTTCTGCATTGCCATCTAGCCTTAGACGGGATGGTACTAATGTTTTGTTCAGGGTTGACCAAGCTTTGGACTGTCTCTTATTCTTAGCAACTAGAACAGTCATATATGTCTGCACTCACAACAGTTCATTGCAAAGGGAAATTTATGTGTTTAAGACTGACAGTCATACTCATTTGTCCATGGGTATAAACAGCAAGTATTTGGAAGGCAGTTTGGAATTCTGTTAATTTAGCTAGCCAGTAATGTTAAGTTCCCTCTTTTGTAGATAACCCCTTCAATCAGGGTTTTTAACCAGGTTTAATTTGTAACAAATTTGTACAAAATCTTTTCTTGTAGAGTGGCTCTCAGAACCAATAAGAGAGCCCTTGGTTATTCCCTGTAACAGTCATGCCAGTATTATAAAGGTGGAAACATATTAACTTTCAGGTCAATTTTGTAGTTCATGGGGTTCTCAACTGAGTAAGAGTGATCCCCTTGCTCCAGCAGACTACACTGAACTTTCCAGCAGTATGAAAAGTGACCAACATGGAGGACACTTACGGCTTAGCTCCAGTTTCCTTTCTCTGTATTTTGTATTGTGGTGTGTAGTTTCCTCAGGAAAAGCGGTTTATCTTTAATTCCAGTAGACAAACAAGAGACTATGTACTACTTGGAACCCCTGGTACCAAGATATTTGTTTTAACAATCCTTGGCTATTATTGGGCAAAGCATTATTGAATCATGTAGGTTATTACCGTATAACTAAATACTTTTTAGGTGGCTCACCAAGTAGTAGGCTTTCCTATGGCTTTTTCGTGTGCTCTTCATGTTAGTTAACCCTTCCTCCCCATTGATCTCTTCCATCTTCCTAACCCCATCCCCGCTTAAACAACTCCCAGTATTTTTCCTCTGTTTCCTATCACTGATAACTGCTGCTCGCTGTTCCTTGAAATGTCCCCTCAATTACCTTTTGTTTGGTTAAAGATTCCCTGGGTCCGAGTTACCTCACTTGGTTTAATATTTTCTGGTTCCATCCATTTACCTTCAAACTTGAAAATTTTCATTTTTTTTTACAACTGAATAAAATCTGTTGATGACCATCTAGGCTGACTCCATTTCTAGCTTTTGTGAATAAAGCAGCAATGAATACGGCTGAGCAAGTATCTTTGTAGTAGGTTATATTACTTTGGGGTTAAGAGTGGTGTATCTGAAGCATCTGCTAGCTCTCTTTTTGCATTTTGAGGAGCTTTTACACTGATTTCTATGACAGGATTTATAACTTTGGATGTGCAGATTAATTTTAGTAGAATGAATATTTTCACTGTGTTGAGTCTACCCATTCATGAGCATGATGAGTCTTTCCATTGTCATTTTCCTTCAGTATCCAAAAATTTTCACTGTAGAAATCTCTTGTGTTCTTGCTTAAGTTTATTCCAAGGTGTCTTTCTTTTCCTTTTTCCCTCTGTTTTTGAATATTATGAACAGGCTTATTTCTCTAATTTCTTCATAACTATGTTTGCCATTTGGCATATAAGAAGGCTACTGATTTTTGTGTACTAATTTTGTATTCTGGTACTTTACAGAGAGTCTTTATCAACTCTACAGTGTTTTGTGGGAAGTTTGTAGGGTCTATGTGTAGATTTACATCATCTTCAAATATGAAAAGTTTATTTCTTTCTTTTCTGTTTGTATTCTTTATGACCTTCTATTGTCTTAACACCATGGAGAATATGTCAATTACTATATTAGATACAATGAGAAGAGTAGAAATCCTTATCTTGTTCCTGATTTAGTAGAAATGCTTCTAGTTTTTTCTCTATTTAGAAAGATATTGGCTGTAGATTGGTTATATACAGTCGTTTTAATGTTAAGATAAGTTCCGTATATTTCTTGTCTCTCAAGGGTTCTATCATGGAGGGTGTAGTTGTTTTTTGCTTTGTTTTTGTTTTGTTTTTTTGCCACAGGCCTTTTTTGCATCTATTGAGATGATCCTATGATTTCTGTCATTAAAGCTAGTCATTTAGAGTGTCTTGAATGTGCTTATTCATCTTAGGACTAGTAGAACTTTATTTGCTACATCGTGAAGTTTGACCAATAACAAAGTCACTCCCAGATAAATCAGAGGCAAGGGGAGAGGAATCCTGTCACTTTTCCTGAGGAGATGTGTACGAAGGTCTATTAACCCCTAGATAGGGCATCATGGAGATCAGAGAAATAATTCTACTCAAGCTTAGCTTGGTCAATCAATGACATCATTGGGGTTGCTTATAGGAGCATTGGTGAGGGGTTACACAAGGACATGGGTGATTCAAAAGCTCATGTATCATTGAAAGTTCCCCTCCAGAACGGGCAACAACTTGTTAGAGCTGCATCTCTGAGTTCCCTGCCCAATTTGTAGACAACTCCATCAGAAAGTCTCCCCCTCTTTGCTTCTCCTGCAAGTGCTTCCTGTTTTTATGTAACCTTGGGGGATGGCTCTTGAGTCTTGTAGCTTTCTCCTGAGTTTTGTGAACCTCCTTCTTTTGTCCAGGAGGGAATGTTTCAACTTGGAGGCAATAGATGTGCAAGAGAATACCAGAGCAAGCATGGGCGTAGGATGAATTGCGTCCTTAAGCTAGCTATGCCCAAGCTTTTAAAAAATTGGGGCTTTCACAAGTGTGAGAGAGACTGAGTTCCCTTTCTGTCTGCCACAAAATCTGAAAGACCCAAAACACTAACACAAAATGCATGTTATATGGATCATGAATGTTACCTTAAACACAAGAGCATCCCACCAACCAGTGAGTAAAACTGGAATGTCATAGATATTAATGGATTATTTATAAGAGAAGCTAGATTCTGATCATATGGGTGGTGGGAATAAGAAAGCAAGATGTCTCCAGCTACCTCCTGTCCTGTAGGGTGCTCTCTCATAACTCCCTAAAGAAGACCCTGGCAGTCTTTGCTCCTGGATATGCAGGCACACCACTCCTACCTCTTTGTATAAAGAGTTCTTTTGTATCTCCAAGGCCTGGCACTAGTACCACACTGCCTTGTGAGATGGGGCCAGGCATGCTTTGTGCTTTATCATTTCTTCCCTGAGTTTGGACACTACCACTGGTATGAAAGTATAATTTAACAATGTGTTTAGTTGGATACACCCTTAGCCTTCAAGTCCAGACCCTCCTGGCTTGGCCCTTGCCTGACCACAGGGGCAGAGTCAGGCCAACGACTTCAACTTCTTCAGGCATGTCTGTCCCTCTGAGCCAAGACCTAGGGAAAAGTTGCAATTTCTCCTTTGGTAGTTTAATACTCATCTCTTCAAACATTATTTCCTACCCCAAAGCAACTTTTTTCTCAAATGAGTAAACAGAAGTGTCTTCTTTGTGTGGAGAGATATTGTGCATGAGAATATTGGCTTTCTTTTTTACCCCAACAGGGTGACAAAACATGGCAGCCAACAATGTATTCAGCCTTCAAAAATGCCTCAAGTGAGATATGTCCAGTACATTCTGGTTGGATTTCTCTTGCCAATGCCTCTTACAGCAAGACTTGAAGATTACTCCTCAATATATTGCCTGCCTAGTTAACACCCACTTCTGGATTCTACCTTGAAATCAGTTCAAATTCTGGCTCTACTGCTAAGGAGTTGTGTGACCTTTTGAAATTACTCTTTCCACTTGCAGTCTTGTTTTTTTTTTTTTAAATATAAACCACAGGCAGACACACATTCACCTCAGACAGGACACAGGAGGAACTGAGGCAGAACATGTGAAGTGCTTGGCCCAGTACCTGGCTTTTATGGCCTTCATAATGTTTTCTTCTGCTCTTGGCTTATGCATTCTTGTGGCCACTTTTGTAATAAAAGAATATATCCAGATCTTCTGAAAAACAACCAATTGCATTCAAAGTGAGGTATACAGACTGCCTGATAAAACATAGGTTTCCTAAGCCATAAAAGGGAGAGAGTGCACAAGCCTCTCAGGCTCAATAGTCCAGAGTTCCTAGAATAGTTAGTATACAGGCTAAAGCATATGTGTTTAGGTCAAAGAACACTTCAGAGTTCACTCACCAATGTGCCATAGAGGAACTGTGGTAGGAACTTGTTTTACATGAGAGTAAAGGGCCCTTTTAACAATGCTTCCAAATCAAGAGAACTACTTCTTCCAAAGATATAGCAATCTTCTACCTCTCGAGAAATCTATTCTTCCTTGCAATTTCAAGGTGCCTTTCCTATCTCTGTCCATCCCAGTTTCACGTTCTGGCTAAGTGTTTATATTCTATCAAACTCAAATCCTTGCTAGTGTGAAAGAAACAGGTATTGTTGTTGTTGTTGTCATTGTTGTTGTTGTTGGCAGGGTGGAGAGAGTTTTATGGATGAGCACATTTATCATTCACTGACTTGGTTCCCTCTGAAGTGTTAGGCTTGCAGTTTACAGGAACAAAGCAGGTGCCACTTTTGCACTCCTGGGGCTTCCAGTCTAGGGAATAGGCAAGTGCCTGTGCATAGGAAGTGCTTTGAAAACAAAAGCAGATTGCTCACAGAGGAAAGCACAGAGGGTGATGATGTTTCAATGTGAAGGTTAAAGATTTCCTGAGGAGGATGGGCTAGCATCTCAGTTGGTCCCTACAAGATTAGAAAGCGCCAGGAAGATACACTGTGCTCTCAGATGTGGAAGAGACTCTGGTTTTGAGCAATGTGAAGGCACATCAGGTGTGGAGATAGGGAGGGGCAGGGAGACTGGGAAGAGGGGAGGCCAGGTAGAGTCACCTACCTGTAGATAATGCCGCTCCTACGTCCCTAACTTCTGCCGCTGCCTGGGTGGTCTTCTCATCCACTGAGCAGAAGACCTGGCGAGGAAATGTTTCTGGAGAAGGTTGTAAAAATCAGATTTCAGTTTTAAACATAACAATTTTGAGACCCATCCAAGACTTTCACATACAAATACCACATAAGAAAGGGAATGTTCCAGAGAGGAATTCAGGGCCTGGAGATATATTTGGAAACACCAGCACGTTAGTGAGTGATATTTAACCCTAGACAATTGGATGAGACTGCATAAAGACAAGGCAGAGAAGAAACTTGAGATTAGACTCTGGAAAACTCAAAGGACACTGTGGGGTAGAGGGAAAATGTCCAGAGAGGTCAGTGAAAGACCAAAGAGAAAGCACGTGGCTGTGAGGGACCTAGAAGAGAGTCAGAAAAGCAAGCCTTGGGTTTTGCTGCAAAAAAGAGAACCAGTAATATGTTTTCCTCACCCACTTCTAAGTTTATATCTGAGACTCTGATAACAAAAATCAGATTAAACAGTTGAGCACACTATGGTTTGCTTCTGTTGTTTACTACATGCTTATGTTCTAAGTGCTTACTTCCCAACCCTTGGCATGATTTTGAGACAGAAGAATCTTTAGGAGATGTAGCCTAGCTGGACGCTAGAGATGGGCCTTTCAAAGTTGCAACTGCTAATTCTGGTCTTGCTTTCTACATCTCTACTACACCAAGGTAGTTGGTTCATCCCTCTTCTGTGAACTCTACTATATCCTGCCCCTTGCCATGAGAGACTGAAACCTTGAGCCAAAATAAATCTTTCTCCCTGATGTTGTTCTTCAAGTCATTATGGTCACAGATATGGATATGTTAATGATACAGAAACTGTGCATATGTAAGTTTACATAACGCAAGTGCCTTTAGAAATAAAGACCCAAGAAAAAAAAAGGAAAGTCATTTGAGTGCTAGGTACAGTGAAGTGTGATGGGCATGCAGAAAGATGGATACCTGGGCAGAAAGAGTCTGATGCAATGGTGTTGTGCTGGAGGGCAATCAGACAGGTGAATTTGTTCTGACTCTTCTTTGTGTTCCTGTGTCAACAGAGGGAAGGTGTAAGAGGTCTTATAGCTTGCTTCACGGGCGAAGGGAAGGAGAATGTCAGAGTGATCTTCTTGCTTCTGTGGGGCTTTCAGAATCCTTCAAGGGATGTTGGGGTACCTTAGCTTGTTCTAAAGCTTGCTCTGAATTGCTTTGTAATGATGAATGAGTTTGATTGAATTCTGAATGGATGGGGAAGGAGAAGGGAATGCACACATGGAATTGTCTCATGAACTTGGAAAAAAGAAGTGAGAAAGAGTGCTCAGTGGATAGAGGTACGAGCTTTGGAGTGTTTGGGTTTTCTGACAGGAAGTATCGGACAGTATTTACTTAGTGATAGGACTGAAGAGCTGTATCAGTGGGAAAAAATGATAACTTGAGAGAATGAGGAGCCGTGAGAGCCTTAAGAAGGAATAGTCAAGAGTAGTTTTACCTTGTGTGTGTGTGTGTGTGTGTGTGTGTGTGTGTGTGTGTGTGTGTGTGTGTGCATATATGCATGCACCCATGTACAAGGCTCAGTGGTACAATATTTGCCCCACATCTGAGAATTCCTGTGTTGGGCCTCTAGCACTACAACAAACAAAAGCAAATCAATCAATAAATATAAGATACGTGTAACCCTCCCCCTCCACCACAGCTAGGAGCTTGTGATCTCACAGATTCTGATTCTGTCCTTATCAGATGGTCTCCAATCGTCTCTTTTTCTAGTATTTTCCCAGGTCCTGCTGGTCCACAGAGCATTTTTGAGTAAGGGGGGGCTTGAACACAGTATATTATCCCAGTTTTCAGAGGCAAGGTGATAGAGAATAGGCAGCTGCTGAAGAAGACATCTCAAGTACACTGTAGGGGTGGGGTAAGAAGGGATTAAGAGAGGAATTAGAGAAACATGTATTGTGGAGTGGGTTAAAGAAATTAGATTTGGGGCTGCGCTGAGCCCCCATTGGAGATATGCAATTGTGTCCCAGCAGGAAATCAGTCTGTAGTAGCCTCAGTGCCAACAGGGGGAAGGGGATGGCTTGATTTCTCTATTGCTGAGGTTTCCACAGAAACAGTAAGACTTAAAGGGTTTGTATGGACTGCAGTGATGACTATCGTCTCCAAACTAAGCAGGAATGCAGGTAGACTTATTACTTTGTTAAATGAGTGTCAGTTAGGATAGGAACAATAGTTTCTGTGCAGAGACATGTAAAGGTCATTCTGGAGGAAAAAAAAGCACAGCTTATTATATGAGACATGCTATTATCTTCAAAAAACCTGCGATTCTAATCAAGAAGATGAGACAAGTGGAATGGCTGTGGTTTTTCTGTGATCCGGGTGTGTTAAGTAAGAATGAATTTCGCTAGGGAGCAGATTACTCAATAAATATTATTTTAAATGGCAGCTAACACAACCAGAGCTTCGGAGATAAAACCATTGCTATCATCCCTTTAACTGCTTATTAATGCCATCTTGGCCACAATCTTTTCCATCCTTTTTGCCCTAATAGTTACTGCCTCCCCCTTTAAAAGATGCTGTGGCTCCAGCTAGCTCCTCTCGGTTCAAGTCGAGATGAAAGGAGTGGAGGGTGATGCTAACCATGATTCCCACCCCTCCCTGCTACAAAGCCAGAAAAAAAAAATCAAAAGCTCTTTCAGAAACCACCAAAAGAATTCTGCTTACATGTCATTAGCAGAAAGCTCATCAGATCTCCACACTGCAAAGGAGGACATGAAATGTGTTCTTCTTTCTCACCATTGATGATCCAGATGGACAAGAGAAACCAAGACTGGGAATGGATATAGGTCAGCTCACTCACTGCTGAGATGTCTCATCCAGTAGTCCCTCAGAGCTTCAGTATCTCTTTAAAGCCATCAGTCCACGAGCAATGTCTTTTTATAATAAATATACTATAATTCATATTAAGACCTGTCTTCCTTCTTTGCTGATTGGTTCTCTCAGGTAGTGTAAAGGGCTAAATTAGGAAGGGCCTGTGGAACAGACTGGGATTGAAGCAATTCTCTTACTTGGTTCACGCTCCCAGCCTAAGTTAGTCATTGTTTAGGGGAAAGAGAAGATGAGCCATGGTAACCACACTTTATTTAGGGAGGGCAGTCAGTTCTCGCTGTCGATTCTTACACAGTTTGGTCAAGGAGTACCCACACTGAGAGGTGGGAATTGCTTCCTTCAGCTACGTCTTTGGCTTTCTCTCTTAAGAATATTACATGGAGATTCTCAGCAAATCATGGAGAAAGTTCTGATACCACACAACTAAGCAATGGAAACACCGTGGTCTACAATTCAGAGACAGGGACTGCCTTTAATCAAGGCCACAGATTCTGACAAAATCACTAGAAAAGCCCCAAACATCACCCAGTGGCGTTAGCAGTCTTTGGGAGAAAGGATAAAGTCTCTGCTACATAGCTATGAGACTCCATGAGACCGACCCTCTGAGCTGTCTCAGCTGCAGCTCCCTGTTCTGACTCTTGAGCTTGGTTGTTTTATATCTCTTTCACATACATACTATGGCTAGGATGGTGTATCATGCAGATTCTCAGTGGGCAAGCAGATGGAGCACCCAGAAAAGTGATAGGACACAGTCACATGAAGGGGCTCCTTCAGAGGCTTGAGTTGGAATAATGAAGCCAGGAAGAGAAGGTCTCCTCTCTGTCTCGTCTCTGTCTGTCTCTGCCTGTCTCTGCCTGCCTGCCTGTCTGCCTGCCTGCCTCTTTCTCTCTCTGTTCTCTGACCTTGCTGGTATCTCTCTGAGTAATATAAAGCTAGAAGGCAGAGAACAAAGGAGGAAGTGGTCCATATCCATACAACTGTCTGGGTGCACAGCAGAGACAAGCAGCCTGGAGATACTGCTGGGTATTTTCGTGGGGCCCTACAGCTCAGGTCTGTCATTCAGAGATTGCGCATGTGCCCAAGCAAACTTGATATCACCAACTAAGATCCATGTAGCTTTTTTACTAAGAAACCTTCCTAGGTCCTTTCCTTTCTATCTACCTTCGCCTCCGCACACATCCCTCAACCCTGTACTGTACCGGTTCTGCTCTTTTAAGAGGTCAGTGCTGCCACTAAGCTGTGAGAGGCCTGAGGCTACCTCAGGTTTGTTTTTGTGTATTCATTTATGTGTTTTTAACTTTGACTTAGTGCTTCCAACAAGTGCTTACTGAACCTGGACAAAGATAAGGAAAAGATACAGGGGCATCTCTCTGAGAGTTCTCTTAGAAATAATAGAAATTTTACATCCATCAGCTCCAATGTTAAATGAGTATGTTGTTAGTTCCAGGCTTTTCACAGTGACATGTGTCATGTGTCATGTTTATAGCAACAACTTGAATCTCAGTCTTCCAAGGCCTCAGCTAGCCTAAGTGCATGAAAGCTGGTACCCTCTGACCTTTCCTGTACTAAAATAGGCTCTCTGTGTTCATACACAGACATATGCTGAATCACTGGGTTCCTTTCTTCCTCCTTTTCTAGGGCTATAGAGTTCCAAATGGAGTCACCTTCCTTCCAGAAGTCCTGGTCAGGGTGCTGTCTCAGATCACACTGCTTCCCACACTTCCTTTTCCCCTGGTCTGATCTTCCTGTTGGTTGGACATGCCCTTGCTAATGCCACAGTGCCCATTTACATTTGGATTATCTGTCTGGACCATCACAGGAAGCTGGTCAAGTTCTTGCCTTCTGATCATAGTGCTGGCTGTTCCCATTCTGCACCAGAAAACCCTGACATCCAACTGCTCCCAGACCCCTCTTCAAATAGCACCCAACTTCCTGGAACCCACTGATACCCATTTTTCTCTTCCTCATCACTGACCAACTTAGCTGCAAGGGCTGTGGAAGCGTGTCCTATAGCTGAGCTGAGGGGCTCCTACAGAGCTCTGTGCTCTTCACATCTCTCCTTTACAGACTTCCAGGAAGTCCTAATGGTTGTATCTGAATGAGCATGTGGAGGCCTCAGTTCTCACCTAGATCTCTTCTCCAATGTGGCTTTGCTTCAGAAGTTTAGTCTCTGCTTTTTGTTGCTTGCTTCTTCTTGATGATACCTAGCTCATCCAAACTTTCTAAAGCTACACTGCATAAAAGTTCAGGTGATTTAACATGAGTTTCGAAGGTTCCTCAAAAATCAAGGGAAGTTTAATGGCCATATGCTTTGAAATATATTTGAATACCCTGAGTTATTAAGGAATTTACGGAGTATCTACAGCACGAGGCTTTCTGCTTAAAAAAATCCACCAGAGCAACTGGGGAGATGTCTGACTTTGTAAAGCACTTGTTTGCAGGCATGAACATCGGAGTTTTATCTCTAAAATTCTTGTAGAAAAATTTCTTCTAAAGTCAGGCATAGTGGTAGGTGTTTGTAATCTTAGCACTTGGGAGACAGACACTTAGGATTTGCTGGCCAACTCACATAGCCTCTTTGGCAAGTTCCAAAAAATAAAAAGGTGGACACACATATACATGCATGCTTCACACATACACATACACAGACACGCACATGCACACGCACTCACAGAGAGAAAAGTAGGTGGAATATTTTAACCCCATACTCTTCTACTACTAACCCCTCACACTCAGCCCAGACAGTGGCAGTGACATCTGGTAGAATTACAATTTCTTAAGCCCACACATGTAATGGTAAAGATCTTCTCTGTCTGCAGAATCGGCTACAGCCAAACCTGCCACCAATGCAATGATGCAGAAATGACATAACTCAGAAGGGTGTCTGCAAGCTTCCTCATATGTAATGGCATGGCACCAGGACAGACAACGGTCCTCTCTATAGCATGCATACGGATGTGGCATCTCCAACATGACAGAGTCTTTGCTCCAGTGGTAACTCGTCACTTTACCTTCCAATCTCGTCTGCGCTGTCACCTGCTTCATGATGAACGCAGAGCTCTTCCCTGCTTGCAAATATCCAGACATTGAATATTTACAGTTCCTTCATTCATCAACATGCAGCATAGGGGTTTGATTACTTGACAGAAGCTAATGGGACACAGGGTGGTTGGATCAGTATACTTGAGCTAGTCTGAAGCTGAGCGAGGGTGGCAGCTCTGTCTCTATTTAAGATGCTTTGCACTTACGAGTGGCTGAGTGCAAAACTTGTCCTGCACTGTTTTCATGACCCATGGACTAGGCAGGGAGGAACTTCACTTTTTTCCTCACTTCTGGACAATAAGGGAAGGGCTATGCTTTGAAAAATAGGGAGACAGCAGGATTATGTGGCAACACAAATAGGGTGAGAGAAGAAAGTGCAAGAAAGGGACATGTGCCATTAATAATGTTAATTAGAGGCATTACTGGACAAGTTTAGTCACCTCACTATCTTAGCTGAGATTGACATTTATTGGAGAATATCAAGGAAATAGTCATGGTATTGAGAGCTCTCTGGGTCAGAATTTACAAGGGGAGACGAATGGTTAAGAACACTGGCTAATCTTCCTGAGGACCTGGGTTTGGTTCCCATCATCGAAAAGGCAGCTCAGAACTGTCTATAATGCCAGTTTCAGAGGACTCAGGACTATCTTTTGGCCTCTGTGGATACTGAGTACACATGCATGTATAAAGGCAACAGACTCATATATATAAACTAATAAGGAATAAAATAACCCACCAGAGATATTTACTCATTAAAGTAAATCAATACATCTCTTAAATTTCCAGCTTTTTCAATGACAAAAAAAGAGTTGACCCTAGAAGAGTACTGATGTCATACAATCTCTGACAAAGAGCCTGTAATTGGTGAACAATTTTGGAGGGAAAGGCAGAGGCAGCTGCATTTGTCATGAATGCTCTATCCACAGTCCTTTATGAAGGATGCAGAACGTAAAAGGCCTTCAAGCAGACACTTCTCTTTGGCATCATAGAAAGGACACAAGAGTATTGACGGATTCCAGAGAAAATGTAGGTAGTGTGGCGGTTGGAGAGCTGCACTGTCCACATCCAAAGCTCAGCTCTGCTGCTTTGGGTATAGAACTGTGAGCACCCTTGACTTCCCTGCTTCTGTTTCCTCGTCTGCAAATTATGAGTGGGGGTCATATTTTTCCTAGAGTGTGATTTACATGAGTGAATGACAAAATACATGTGTAGTGATTTGAGCAGCATCTGGCACTTAGTGAATGGCATGTAATGGTGTGTCTGTGTTCTATTCTTATCACTACTGCTATTACTGTTATCACACATACATTTAAAATTAAATTTGTCCCTTGACACCCTCCGCCACTGCATGCATGTGTGTGCATGTGTGTGTGCATGTGTGCATGTGTGTGTGTGTGTGTTTCAATTCCAGCTAGTGCCTTGGATGTAAGAACTGTTTAATATCCTTCTCTTGAGCTATCCTTTGAAGGAAGAAAGACGAAAAGATCTAGATGGTAGGTAGTAAGACTGATGGCATTTATTGTAAATAATATTATCTGCTCCTCATCCCCTGAGATACTGCAGTGAGTTAGGAGAGGGCGTGTTCATACATCGAGTCAGCCTGAGATGTACGCTTGTTCTCTTAACTTAGGACACAGCTCTTGGCGACCAGAGAAGTGGAACTCTTGTGTAACACATGCCAGTTCACCGAAATCCTCCAGAGTGATGCTGTGCTACCTCCGAGTTGACAGCCACCTGGAGCCCCTTGTGAGCTGCTCCGGGGGTGGGGGAAGGAAGAGGCCCTATTGCTGAGGTCCATACCTCATCCAGTGCAGCACCACTTTCGGCTATTTTTTTTATAATGTTTATGCTGCTTTAAAAAGATTTTGAAAAACCACTGTGCTACACACAACAAAGAGAATAACAACAAGCCTTTTAACAGTTTAGTTCAGCTGACCTGGATTCATTTCCTACCATTTGCTAGGAGCACTGGGTACAGTGATGTGTGAAATGCCCTCTGATGTGAAAACCAAGCAGACAACAGCCTTGTCTGGAAAGCTTTCTTCCATCCCTCTCCCTGCTTTTCATTTCTTACTGTCCTTTTGTGTACCACTGATGCTATGCATTTTCTTCTTACGCCTTTATGGCTGCCAAAGTTACTTTCTCAGGGATACCATAAGACAGCAGGGAAATTAATGCACTGAGGGACTTCAAGCAGAAAAATCCATCTAACCTGGTGACAGTTGGTAAGCATTAGAGAAAATCTCATTTACTTGAGAACCATAACTTTGGCAATTTCATTTCAGCTTACTTCACCACCCTTCCCAAAGCTGCGGTTCAATCAGAGACAGGAAGAAAAAGGAACTTGACTGAATTTGGCCAGAGAGAGAACTTGGAAGTGGCTATAAGGCTGTCTAAAGAAAAGAATCTGTTAAGAAAAATCTCATTGTTGTTGGTCCAAATCTGACTTTCTAACACTCTGTTCCATTTTATGAAAAGGAAATGTGGCTGATGAAATCAGGGTATGCTTTGTAAGATGGCACAGATGCCTTCTGCTGCCTCCTCCTCCTCCTTCTTCTTCTTCTTCTTCTTCTTCTTCTTCTTCTTCTTCTTCTTCTT
>NW_021604636.1:15999558-16044114 GCF_004785775.1 Grammomys surdaster | reverse complement strand
TTCTTCTTCTTCTTCTTCTTCTTCTTCTTCTTCTTCTTCTTCTTCTTGTCCTCCTCCTCCTCTCCCTCCCCTTCCTCCCCTTCCTCCTCCTCCTCCTTCTCCTCCTCCTTCTTCATCATGTCTTTAGATGCCTTATCTCAACCACTTCTGTTTATCATGAATGCTGTCCCCCAGCTCATCCTGAAGTGGAATGTGCTCATTTTAATGGGTAGGCTGAGAAAGAATGTCTGAAGAGAGGAAAAAAAGTGATATTGACAGTGATGCCTACCAGACAGGAAGGGGACAGTCACAAAGAGATAGTCAACAGATGAAAGGTGAGTCGGACAGTGTCACTCAGCAGTTGGGGCCATCAGCCTGCACTTCCATGATCTTGTCTGTAATCTCAGGACAGAGTGACCCACCGACTTCTCTGGGCTCTGTGCTGGCGTGTGCTTTGAAGATTGTGATGGACAGATGCTAAAAGTTTTATCAGTAGCCATGAAGCCTCTCCCATGGAAGACCTTTGATCTGGGTCTTGTTCTTTATATTTTTTAGTCTTCTATGTGCCCCAAATTGAGCTCTTCCAAATAAGCCTGAAAACATGGTTCTGGCCTTTAGGAATTTAGGACTCAAGTTAAAATGAAATCAACTACATTCCTGAAAGTCCACTTCTTCTTTGATCTCTTCTGTATCACCAACTCTATAGGGTATTGCACTTTTCTGATCAGTCTATATGTGCCTGTTTTATGTTATTATAATTAATTTCTGAAGAGTTATAGTGCATTGTGAAGATTGTTTAATGAAATCACAATTCTGGAAGTCCAAGGGCCCACTTCTGGTGATGCTCTTCTGCTAACAGAGCTCCAAGATGTGCTGAGCCTCACATAGTTATTAGTGAGGCAGCTACCTTTTTAAGAGAAGAGGTTTATATTTATCTCACAGTTCTGTTGGCTGAAAGTCCAAATAGATGCTGTTCCTGCTCTGGCAGGGGCCTCATGGGAGATGGGAGATGGTGGAACCTGTACTGAAGAAAGACCACAAGACAGAGAAACAGAAGATGGAAAAGAAAGGGACCGTCTTGTTCCTTTCATAACAACCTCTATTGTGTGTCATTCAATAGAACAATAAAACTACCTCCTGACAGTATGGCTTCAGTGAACTATAGACTTCCCATCAGATCCCACCTCATAGGGTCTTACCACCATGGTGACCAATCCTACTCATCATAAAGAACTATTAAAGACATGTGGATCGCATTCAAATAGCAGCACATGAAAAGGCACAGAGAGTACATGTGTATGTTTTCTGTTTATTCATTTTCTCTCTCTCTCTCTCTCTCTCTCTCTCTCTCTCTCATAAAATCACCATATTCAAAGGGCTCAACTGCAGTGACTTCCCTTAGTTCTACTATACCCACCAAAGCCACACCACACCTGTACACAACAGTGTCGAATCAAGTTTTCATCCTTTTAGAACCTCACAGCAAGCATTCAGTTCTAACACCCAAACCACATTAGCTTTTAGAAGAGGGAAATAAAATCAAGATTTTATAATAAATAATCTAATATTTTGAAGTACCTCTGACCAACATCTAATTTGTATGTGTGTGTGGGAGGTGAATGACCAGACATAATGGAGTTTCACTTTATCTTTTATGTGAGGCTTAAACCTAAGAGTCAATTAACTGTTGGTTACATAGCTGTGTAGTTATTAGGTATTTAGGCTTATTTTAGTTATTATGGTATGCCAAAGCGTTCCAGTACTCTTTGTTCACCAGAAGTATAAAACTGTGTTGGGGAAACAAAATAATCTCAGACAGCAATTAGTGACAAGACAATGTGATAATTAAGTATATTTTACAGTGACAAAATGTGCTGAAGAATCAAGTGCAGAGAAGAGAATGGGGTGAGATGAGGTGTTAATTGCACTGGTCAGGAAGAAGCAATTCCCGGGTTGCCTCTGATGTATCTGTGTAGGGAAACTACCTAGGAGACAGCCTTAAATAGCTTTAAAAACCCCTTATTTGATTGTGTTGCATCCCTCTGGCTGTGGTTGATGATTTTTGATATCATAGTCTATTAGCTTAGTTTCTGAGGAAAAAAAAAAGAATTATAGCAAGAGTGCTGGATTTAAAAGTTTAATTCAATTCAGTTAACTTAGGACTAATATAGTGTTCTAAGAGCTAGGTTTCAGAGTAGCTAAAGATCTTCTTGACCCCGAGGAAATTACAAGGAGTTAAAGAACTCTGCATCAGGAGTCATTGTCAAAGACTAAATGTTAATACAAAGGATGCTCTTATTAATCTGTGGTGATTTGAATATGCTTGGCTCATGAAAAGTGGCACTATTAGGAGATATGTGCTTGTTGGAGGAAGTGTGTCCCTGTGGGGTTGGGCTTTGAGGTCCTATGCTCAGGTTCCACTCATTTCGGAAAAAGCCCTCTTCTTGGCTGCTTGCAGAAGACAGCTTTCTCCTGGCTGCCTTGGGCTCAAGATGTAGAACTCTTGGCTCCTCCAGCACCAAGTCAGCCTGCATGATGCTGGGGCCAGCTTACAGGGTCAAAGGTTTACTTCATTATCATTTACAGGAAGTATGGTGGTACACAAGCAGTCATGGTGCTGGAGAGCTAACAGAGTACTACATCTAGGTTAGCAGGCCATAGGATAAAAGAATGAGTCACTGGGCTTGGTTTGAGTTTCTGAAACCCCAGAACCCACCCCCAGTGACATACTTCTTCCAACAAGGTCACTCCTTAGCAATTCTACTCCTGATGAGTCTGTAGGGGCCATTTTTGTTCAAACCACCACAGTGAAAAACATTGCTTTTGATTCATTGAGGGAAAGGACTGCACTGTCTGAACAAAAGGCAAGATTAAACTTAATCCTGTGCAGGCAGAAGAGGTTTGAATATGGAAGACAGACTAATTTTCCTTACTCTTATAATACTTTAGCCAGCAAATACATGTAGGGGGGAAGGAATGCCTCACACCAGTCAATTCTTCAACTCTTCAATCAACAATTATGTCCAATAAATCAATTATGATATGAGCTAGCTACAGTTATTTCAGACCCTAGTGATTGAAACTTTACAAAATTTCCACCATTTCAGATGTCAATTGCAAGTGAGTTCCAAGAATACCTATATTTCTGCCTAATGTGCTTACAAACCCAAAGTTCTTATCAGTAATGTTCAGATGTGATAATTTGCTATAATGATTCACCAATTTGTGCAAAGACTTATTTATGTTTTCTGGTTGTTAGAAAAGCTATAAGAGAATCAGATGTACAACTAGGTGAAGAGGCATGTGGGGGTGAGATCAGAATGGTAGAGAGCATAAGAATTCTCTCCTTAAGGAATTGTAATGTGTTACCTTCCCAACACATATGAATATTCATGAACTTCTGAACCTCTGGAAGATCTTTGAGGTCTCTATGTTGAAATTTTCTATCAATGCTTTATCATGTAGACATGCTAGATATGAATTCATAAGTCAATCTTTCTCTTCTTTTTGGAGGAGTTCAGAAAGTTTTTAATCATGATCTAGTGTTTATAGTGAATAGCCATGTAGTGGTCTGGAAGAAAATGGTCTCCACAGGCCCACAGGGAGTGGCACTATTAGATGGTGTGGTCTTGTTGAAGGAACTGTGATTCCGAGGGCAGGTTGTTGAGTCTCATGCTCAAGCCAGGCTAGTATGACATTACCTTCCTGCTGCCTGTCAATAAAGATGTAGAACTCTCAGCTTCTTCTCCAGCATCATGTCTGCCTGCACACTGGCATGCTTCCTGTCATGAATATAATGGACTAAACCTCTGAACTGTAAGCCAGCCCCAGTCAAATGTTTTTGTTTATAAGAATTGTTGTGGACATAGTGTCTCTTTACAACAATAGAAACCCTGAGACAAGCCACCATCTTTAAATTATCTGCTAGCCTATCCAGAGTTGCCACAATGCAAGAAAGCATCTTCTTGACCCGTAGAAAATTATAAGGGTAAGGAGCCCTGTGCCCCGGAATCATTGTGAAAGAGTAAATATTAACACAAAGCATGTTCTAGTATATCCTTATCACTTAGAAAGCAGGTTTTTAGAAGCCCTATGTCAGGAACGAAGAACCTATGTTTTCCATTACATCACTGGGTCTAATGCTGGAGTGCCATCGGTTTACTTGAAGCTAGGTAAAAGAGAGAGGTGATAACAATACATGTTTCAAGAGCAGGTAGAATGTCAGATAGGAATGATTTTAGTAATAGGAATCAAGTATTGTAGACTCAAGTGTCCTAGAATCCCCTTAGCTATAGAAGATAGCTTGAGGGACTGTCCATTGTAACAGGTGAGACATATATATATATATATATATATATATATATATATATATATATATTCTCCACAAAATAAAGAAAAACACCAACCCAGAGGAGTTATTCTCTATTTTTTTTCCTTTTATATAGACATTGAGATCTTGTAAGTTCCAAGAGTAATGGTGGAGTCTCAGTTACAAAACTTACCATTATTCTGGTCAATGTAGGTTAAAAGAAGTTATATTTTACTTAGAAAATTTGGGGAACACAATGTTGTAATATTATAGACAGTGGGAATTTCTGATTTGTTGAAAGTCTTCTATAGAAGACAACAGAGAGACAGACACGCTCCCATCAGAGTGGATATTCCTCTGGTTTGACTGCAGGATGTCCTGAACAGGCAATGGCAATTTAGCAAAGAAAAGTACAAAACAGCCAAGAATCGCAAATAATATTAGGAGAAATAAAGAAAAGAAAAATCTTAACCAGGTATCTGTTTTTTGGAATTCATCACTGTTCCTAAACAAAAGTCACTAAGAGGACTCAAGACATGTCTCTTGGGTTTCAGTAAAAACATGAGGCATTTAAATGACCACAGTGACCCTGTGCAGGTATGTTTGTGAATACTCCTGTCACATCATGTCAACTATATGAAAATGAACTGACAACCCACACTTAAGTAATCAAATAAATATAAACGTGTAAGAGCTAAGTTGCAGGTACAGGTTTCCACATTGTACTTACAGAAATAAAACCTTTAGAACTGAGAACAGTGGCATGTGCTAGGGACCCCGGCATTCAGAAAGGTAAGCAAGGAGAATCATGAATTCAAAGTCAGCCTGGGCTACAAATGGAATTGCAGGTTGGTCTGTGCTATGTAGCAAAATGGTACCTCAAAACATTTTATTTTTATTTTTTAATGTCTGGATGCAATTGGCTTTTGTTTTTGTTTTTTTTTCACATCTCAGAACATTTCCACAGGCCTTTGGAAATCCTCATGGAGAAATCAAGGCCTCAGCCAGTTGTATTCATGGCGCTCAATGGATTAAGGAGCATGTCCAGTGGACACATTCTAGGGCAGTTGACTTGTCTTCCTGCTCCTCATAAATTCAGTAGAGTTTATAGAAAGATGTACCCTCAAGCCAGTGTCCAATTCTGTCACTGACATGAGACAAACCTTTTCCTTTCCAGATGAACTGCAAATTAATTTAATTTTAGTGGAAGAAATGTGAGTAATTTTCTCCCTAAAATATCCATAAAGAGATTGAATATTTTTATCATGTCACAACCAAATTGAACCAGAGTCTGTTTTTTTTATGCATTCAGTGCAAAGACATTATCATTTGATTGCGTGTATCTTATTCCACACTCTTGATCTTATTAAGAGTGTGGAATCTGTCCCTTTTAATTGGCAGATCTAAAGTAGTTTAAAAGAGTGAAGTATTGGCAAGGACACTGGTCACAGAGAGAGAAAAGATGACTTTGCTTTACTCATTTCACTAAGGAATTATGCAGGTGTCATTTCATCTCTTTTCCAGGTTGAGACTTGGTTTCTTCCCTTGAATAATGAATGATCTTGAATAGATGGTAGGCTTCCGCTAATGGCCTGTGATATTTAAGAAGAGACAAGTCTATTTTCAGAAAGAGTTTTTAAATGTAACATAAGAAGTAGTAATTCCAAAGAGCCTAGGAAATCCCCAAAGTCAAGAAAATGAGACTGGTGGTCAGGATGCCAAAATGTTGGGTACAAAATAGCTGTTCAATGAAAACACTCAAAATCTAAGTAAAGAATTTTTCTCAATTGTTTAGCTGAGTATCAGTCGATGTACAGAAGTGTGTGAAGAGACTGCTTGCCATTGGAGTGTATCCTCTAAGAGGTCATGATTTACCAACTGTATCCCCAAATCTGTGTACGGATGGTACGTGAGGAGTGTCAGAGGCATTTTGAGTTAGATGAGATCGTATCCCTATATTGACATTCATGGCTTCATAGAAAGTGAAAGTGAGGTCTAGCCTCACACATGTGCCTTGTCTCATCATGTGATGCCTCCTGCCATGTGGTAATGCAGCAAGAAGGCCCTCATTAGACACCAGGAAAATGTCATTGTCATGTTCCAGAACTTCCCAGTATTCAGAAGTTTAAAACTTATAAACTAGCTTTAATAAACTATTTGTCTTTGGGTATTTTGTTACAGCCACAGAACATGGCCTAAAACACAACCAAAGGGTTGAGGGGAATGAAATCATCTAAAAGCATTGGAAGTCTGGGAAAAATGTCTATTGCCACCAACTCAGCTTCATCACCAGTAGTATTCATGATGAGATTGTCTCAATAGTAGGAGAAAATTAGCCCCCAGACTAAATTCTGCTTTAGTCTTACTTTACAAAAGGTCTACTCGAAAGTAAGACCTAGCAGGTCTTATTTCCAAGAAATTTCACTATATCTCAGAACAATTGTCTAGAATATTTATTTAAAAGTTCATAATATCCACTGCCCCAAGATCCACCTCCATTTTCCTGGAACTGCACCTAAAATGCTGCAGTGTGTCAAGGCCTTCTACTTCCGCCTCTCCAGGCTGCTCAAAACTATACCTGGCTTCATCGTATGCTGATTTCACTGTAGGGTAGGGCATTCTTTATCCTCCCTAGTTTGTCCCATACACTGACAAGGACCACTAGGTAGGCTTTCCAGGGTGCACCAGCCTAGAAAACTGTATCAGCAATCCCCCAAAAGCGAATGGATTTGGCTTTATTCTTGCCTCTACCTCCCCTGTCACGAGACCTGCTCAGTCACCCAGCCACTGCAGAATACCCTTGAAAGAGAACTGACCTTGGCTCACATGATTAGTACCCTGCACAATCCCTACTCCCCCAAGACCTCTTGGCTGAGGACCCATATAACTGTTTAAAGGAATAGGATACCTCAGTTCTGTCTATTTAAGCACTCCTCACCCCACTCAAATGGCTCAGTCCAATGCTCTGCCTTGAAATGCTGTCCTGATAGCTAAAAACCCACATGAAGAAAACCAGCAACACAACTCCAGATGTCCAGTTCCTGTCTAAAGAATATAAGCGATAGAAGAAACCAAGACAGTGTGTCACCTTCAAATACCACCAAACTTCATAATAATTGTTCCTAATAAGAATGGCTTAGGTGACACTCGAGACACAGAATCTAAATAGAACAATTATAAACATGCTCACTAGTTCAAGGTATTCAAAGAGGACATGAATAAATACTTGAATAAATTTAAAGAGGACAAAAATAAACTGAAATCCAAGAGGACAATTCAGGATATTAAAACTGAGTGTAATAAAGAGATAGAAATAACAAAGAAAAATCTAAATATAAGTGAAGCTGGAAATGAAAATTGCTCGTCAGAGAGCTTCATCAATGAAAGAGGCCATGTAGAGGACAGACTTGAAGACAAGGTAGAGCGATCGGATCATCCAATCAAAGAAAGAGATACATTTCAAACAGCTCATTATGGGATATATGGAAGCTCTTCAATACCATAAAAAAATCAATCTAAAATTATGGGTACAGAAGAAAGAGAATTTTGGGTCAAAGGCATAGGATATACCTTCAATAAAATCATGGAAGAAATGTCCCCAATTCTAGGGAAAAAGCTGCTCTTCTAGGTACAAGAGGCACACAGAATATTTAATAGACAGGACCATAAAACAAACTCTCCAGGCCAGATTGCAGTTAAAATACCAAGTATACAACAAAGAAAGGGGGTTTGAAAGCTGCAAGAGAGAAAGAAGTATAAAATGGCAGTTCCATCAGAATAATAACTATTTCTCAATGGAGGCTTTAACACCAGAAGAGCCTGGAGCAATGTGACTCAAGTCCTGAAAGAGCAGAGATGCCCCAGCTTCATTTCAGACAAAACGATTCATCATAATTAAAGGAGAAAGAAAACTTTCCATGTTAGAAAAAAAAGTTGGGAGAATTTATGACTACCTGACCAGCCCTTCATGAAAGATGGAAAGGAATCCTTTGGTCTTAAGAGAAGGATGAGCACAACCAAGAGGTGGTGAGGAAAAATAAGTGATGTCAGGGCACAAGGTTTGCAAGGTAGGACTGAGAAGACAAACTGCAAAATCCTCAAAATGGCTGTAGTTAGGACACACCTGTCAACCATAACTCTGGGTCATAAAGGCTTCGGTTTGTTAGTCAACACACACAGGGTGGCTGCTACCACTGGAAAAAATAGGATGCATTGTGTTCTTGTCTAAAAGTAAGACACCTCACCTTCAACGATAAACATGATTTTAGAAGGGAAGAATGGAAAAATGTTTTCAAGGAAAATGGGACCAGAAAAACAAAACAAAACAAGCATCACTACTCTACTGACTACAAAATAGATTATAAGCCAAATGAATCAGAAGACTAGAGAATGGCACATTATTCTGATCAAGGTAGCAACCCACCAGGTAGACATGAAATTCTAAACACGATACCCAGCACCCAAGAAAGTGAAATTAGAATTTCTGATAATGGGTAAGAAATTACCAGCCATACAAGGAAGTATGGAGAGAAAAATTAATTAAGCAAAGCTGATCCCAAACTGAACAAGCTATGGAATTCGTTTGCCAAAAAAGGCATCAATCCAGTTGTAACTGTGTTTTAGATCATATAATGGTGGGGAAAGAATAAAGAATGTTAGAAAGATGAAGAGGGTGGAAATCAAACCTCTAGACACAAAGACACAAACCTGTGGTATAAATACTTTGAGTTCCATCAATGCCATTTCGGACATTAAGAGGCAAAGAACAGATGAGCCGAAGGCATGAAATAGAGGTTATCTGAAGCGAAATCCAGATGCAAAAGCAAGTAAAACAGTGAACAGATTCAGAGAATTGTGGGAATGTTTCATGTTGCCAAAAGGTCAAGACAGGACACACACACACACACACACACACACACACACACACACACACACACAATGGATTTGAAAGGGCAGTGACTGAAATATGTTTAAATTACCTGAAAACTATAAGGTTGCAGGTATCAGAAGTGGAAAGACTTCAAAGCATAAGACTCAGAAATGCCACTGGGCCAAGGTACATAATAATCCAAGTGTTTCAAGCTAGTGATGAAAGTAAATTTTGCTTCAGCATAGACAGTGAAGTGCTTGCTTCATAAGTATGATGGTCTGAGCTTGATCCCCAGGAAGCTGAATGAGGAAACAAGGCATGGTGGCTTGCATCTGTAATCTCAGCATTTAGGAGTAGAGGTAAATGGAGCTCAGGGGCTCACTGCCCAACCAGTCTGAAAAAATGGCAAGTTCTAGGTTCATTGAGAGACTTTGTGCCAAACAAACAAACAAACAAACAAATAAACAGCCCAACAAAACAAAAACAAACAAACAAAAAACAAAAACAAAAAACCCACTAAGGTGGAGAATGGTAACGGTAGACACGCAGTGTCAGTCTCTGGCCACGTGTGCACATATGCACATACAAATAGATAAATACAGTCGCACTGGGGTGGCGACTGAGAAATATCACTTGAAGGTGACTGCTTGTCTCCACATGCATATACACAGGTAAGTGGTGAAATCACTAACCCTCTGTAACTCGTGTAGTTCAGCCATCATAGGAACCAGAGGGAGATTGGATTCATCCTACAGTGTTAAACGAGCCTCCTAGGTTGACTGTCCCCTCATAGGTACGGGATAGAGTCTGACTGTGACCTTAGATTGGCTTTCAGAGACTCTAGAAATGTGGCAATAGAGAATGTGATTTAATTTGCTCATTTGCATTTCATTCTGTCTTTTTCTGTCCAATAATTTATTTCTCTAATGCACAAATGGCTTTATCTGTGCCTTTAAACCACATAACAAATTTATGCTGGTGTCTTTTCATACTGTTCTCTGAAATAAATTTCATTTGAAGTGAATTACTGTAGTAAGTCTCTTGTTTCCTGCTGTCTTTTGAGAGCTTAAAATTTGTTTGTTTTGGAATTTTCGTTTGCAGGCTCATTTTGAGTACCAGAGCCCAACTATCCCCCACAGACATGAAAGTTTTTCTTTATCACAACAGCCCTCCTACTCCTAAGCTAGGAAGAGTCTCATAATTGACCTGGGGATATGTGGCCGCTGGAAGACACTAGAAGCCATGACAGACCCGTTATAGACTCTATAGGCTATCTCAGTTCCTGAAAAATCTCATTTTCTTTTAGTTCTTCTTCTCTCTACTCTCATACCTTCCTCTAAAGTCATAACTGCAGTACAGTGGAGGCCATGACCACCAGTGAGAATCTACAGGAGCCTATTCATTGGGATTTATTGCAGGTCTCACCTCATTTAGAATTCCTGGTCACACAGAGCCCAAGTTCTTGGTCACCACTACTTACTTTCTGAGCTCAAACAACACACAATTTATGTTTTTCTTTTGTGTCTTGTTCACAGAAATGTTTCTCTTATCCAGAGGCTAGCTTGATCTTTCTACTTTTTATTCTATCTATCTATCTATCTATCTATCTATCTATCTATCTATCTATCTATCTATCATCTATCTATCATCTATCTATCATCTATCTATCTATCTATCTATCTATCTATCTATCTATCTATCTATCT
The DNA here is from genome assembly GCF_004785775.1 of Grammomys surdaster. Lineage (NCBI taxonomy): Eukaryota > Metazoa > Chordata > Mammalia > Rodentia > Muridae > Grammomys > Grammomys surdaster. Next base: position 16,033,250 of record NW_021604636.1, on the reverse strand, counting down.
ATCATCTACCTATCATCTATCTATCAATCATCTACCTATCCTTCTCTCATATATTACAACCCAACCAGTTTCCCCTCTGTCCCCTCCTCGAAGTCTCTACCTCCTCATCTCTCTTCTCCCAGAGATCAAATCCTCTGCCTTTTTCCTTCCTAACAGAGCAGGCTTACCAGGGATATCAACTGAACACAACCTAACAAGCTACACTAAAGCTAGCACATACCCTTATATCAAGGCTGGATGAGGCAATCCTGTACAAGGGAAAGGGTCCTAAAAGCAGACAAAGGAGTCAGAGACGGCCTCACACCCACTATTACTAGTCCCACGAGAATACCAAGCTTCACAAATGTATCATATATACATATACACATACATATATACATACATATACATATATAGAGAGAAGACCTAGCTCAGATCAACACAGACTCTCTGAATGTTGCTTCAGTCTCTGTGAGTTCCTATGAGCCCCAGTTAGTTGATTCTGTGGGTCGCATTCTTGTCGTGTCTTTGACCCCCCGACTTCACAATCATTTCTCCCCCATTTCCTGGGATTCCCCGAATTTTCCCTAAAGTTTGGCTGTGGGTCTCTTCATCTGCTCCTATTGGTTGCAGGACAAAGCTTCTTTGATAATTAGGCTAGGCACTGATCTGTGAATATAGCAGAGTATCATTTGGAATCATTTCATTAATGTTTGTTTATTTATTTATGCTAGTCATTCTACCCTAGGTCTCTGGGCTATCCAGTTTTGGGTTCCTGGCCATCCAGGCAGTTTCCGGTGTGGGCTCCCTCTTGTGGTATGGACCTCAAGTTGGACCAATCTTTGGTTGACCACTCCCACAAGTTATGTGCCACCTTTACCATAGCACATCTTGTAGGCAGGCAAATTGTGGGTCAAATGTTTGTGGCTGGGTTCATGCCCGAGTTCTGCCACCGGAAGCCTTGCCTGGTTACAGAGGATGGCCAGTTCAGGCTCTGTATCCCCATTACTACCATTTTCTGTGGCCACCATCATATATTCCAAGGAGTTTCCATTGCACTGGGTTTTCTTTCTCACCCCCGAAATGGCCTCCAGCTTCAGACATCTCTCGCAGTACTCTCTCCCTCCATGCCCCATACTTGCTGCTCCCATTTCCACCTGCCTCAGTCCACCCAAGAAACTTACTCTGTTTCCCTTTCCCCGTGAGATCCACGGATCTCCGTTTAAGCCCTGCTTGTTACTTAACCTCTCTAGATCTGTGTTTTATAGGATGATTATCCTTTACTTTATACTATGTTTGTCTTTCTGGGTCTGGTTTACCTCACTCAGGATGATTCTTTCTAGTTTCATCCATTTGCCTGCAAATTTCATGATGTCTTTTCTTTTAACAAGTGACTAATATTCCGTTGTGTAAATGTATCACATTTTTAAAATGCATTCTTCAACTGAATGACATTTAGGTTGTTTCCAGTTTCTAGGTATTATGAATAAGCTCAACGTAGTTGAGCAAGTGACCCTGTGCTAGAATGAAGTGTCCTTTGGTTATATGCCTAGGAGTGATATAGCTAGGTCTTGGGATAGATTCATTTCCATTTTTCTGAGGAACCACTATCTTAATTTCCATAGTGGCTGTACAAGTTTACGTCCCCACCAGCAATGGAGGAGCTGTCTCCTTTGCTTCACATCCTCACCAGTGTGAGCTAACACTTGTGCTTTTTATCTTAGTCGTAATGTCAGGTGTAAGATGAAATTTTAAAGTTGTTTTGATTTGCATTTCCCTAATAGCTAAGAATGTTGAATATTTCTTTAAGTCATTTTTAGCCATTTGAGATTCCTCTACTGAGAATTCTCTGTTTAGAATGGTATCCCAGTTTTAATTGGGTTATTTGGTTGTTTATGTCTAGTTCCTTGAGTTCTTTATATATTTGGATATTGGTCCTCTGTTGGATGTGAGGTTGGTGAAATCTTTCCCCATTCTGTAGACTGCTGTTTTGTCCTATTGACAGTGTCCTTTGCTTTTCAGTTTCACGAGGTCCCATTGACTTATTGTTGATCTTAGTGACTGTGCTATTGTTGTTCTGTACAGGAAGTTGTCTCCTGTGCCAATGACTTAAGGCTATTCCGTACTTTCTCTTGTCAGTTTTAGTGTGTCTGCTTTAATGTTGATGTCTTTGATCCATTAGACTTTAGTTTTGTGCAAGGTAATACAGATCTCTTTGCATTCTTCTACATGCAGACATCTAGTTAGGCCACAACCATTTGTTGAAGATGTTTTTTTTTCCCCATTGTATATTTCAAGCTTCTTTATAAAAAAACTAGGTGCCTGTAGGTATGTGAATTTACATCTGGTTCTTTGGATTGATCAACCTGTCTGTTTTTATGGCAATAATATATTTTTATTACTATAGCTCTGTATTATGGTTTGAAATTAGAAATGGTGATATCTAAGAAATTCTTTTATTTTTCAGGATTATTTTGGCTATTCTGTTTTGTTTGTGTGTTTGTTTTTTATTTCCATATGGAGTTGAGTATTGTTCTTTCAAGGTCTGTAACAAATTCTTGTTTAAGAAAGTTGTCTTCTATGATTTTGTTGATATTTTCTGGGTCTTTGAGCTGGAAATCTTCTCCTTTGAGTCACATTATTATTAGCTTTGATCTTTTCATAGTGTCCCATAGTTTCTCAATGCATTGTGTCAGGGATTTTTTCAAGACTTAACATTTTCTTTGACTGATGTATTTAGTTCTTCTATTGTATTTTCAACACCTGAGATTTTCTCTTCCATCTCTTGTATTCTATTGGTCATGCTTGCATCTGTAGTTGTTTTTTGCTTACCTAGATTTTCCATTTTCTGAATTCCATCAATTTATGTTTTCTTTATTGCTTCTTTTGCCATTTTTAGGTCTTGAACAGTTTTATTTGTTTCCTTCAACTGTTTGTTTTTGATTTCTTGGCATTCTTTAAGAGATTTATTGATTTTTTTCCAATTTTTTGATTGTCCTTTTCTCAATTTCTTTGAAAAATTTATTCGTTTCCTTTTTATGGACCTTATCATCATTATAAAGTTGACTTTAAGGTTGTTTTCTTGTGTATCAGCTGTGTTGGAAGTTTCAGGGCTTTCTGGGTTCCACTGAGGACATGTTATCCTGGCTGTTATTGATTGTGTTCTTACACTGGCATCTAGGCATTTGGGTTTGGAGTGATTATAGGTCTAGGTGTGGGTTTCTGAGTTTGTCTGTTCTTTTTTTTTTTTTTTGATGGATGTTTTGTTCCTTGGTTTCTGGTACCTTTCTGGTCTTCTGGTCATTGTGGCCTGGAGTTCTGGCAAGCAGTAGTGAGTCTCTTTCTGAGTTGGGGCTTGATTTCTGTTGGCTAGTGTAATCATTGATTCAGCAGGGGGTCTTTTCCAGAGTTAAGGGGTGAGACATTGTGAGGAGGAGGGGAGGGAGAATTGGGGATAGTGTGTGGGGGCACTGAGAAAGTGGAGGACATCCCTGGGTAGGTTCTTCTGACAAAGATAGCCTTCTCTCAGAGAGTAGAAATGTTCTGCAAGCAAATGGGCAGTCTATCTGTTCTGGCTTGTGTGTCCTGCACCTGAGCAGTGGATATTTGCCCAAGGTGGATACTTTTTCTTAAAAAAAAATTACATCTATCTGTCAATTCAAAAAACATGACTCTCATCATAAAGAAAATAAAAGGTAGTTTATTCTGGAGCTTTCTGTGTGACCATGGCCTGGGCACACGTATTTGGGTCACGCAAAATTTCATGTTCCAATGTGAAAGCAACTCCATGAAGTTTTTATAATTCTATAGAACAAAGAAAATAATAAATCAAAGAGAGTTTAAAATGCATTGGTGGCTATGCCAGAGAGTGTCTGGGACGGGAGCTATTCTATAGGCCCCAAATGCTATATGATGACATTCTTAGCTTTTGGACTGGTAGAAGCTAGTGGCCTTATAAGTTAATAGAGTCTAAAAGGTGTTTTATCTATTGCTCACCAGATGCTAGTTCTAACACTTAAGGACAAGGGCTTGAACTAACCAAAAATAAGGCAATTAGTCTTTTTAGACCAGCAACAATTCAATTTCTCCAAAGTCCAGAAATTCTAATCAACCATTTGGTCTCTGTAGACAAAGGCTGCCTGAAGGAGGTTTCATTAGAACACCATTTCTACATGTGTAGATCAGTAAGGTAAACTTATTGCCATGTGGTTATTCTACAAGTCTTGAAAAAGGTAAATGAATGATACTGCCCAAGCCCAAGAGGAAGAACAAACGGTGCTCCTCCCTACAAGCACATGCAGGCTCCTTGTAAAATCCCTGCAGTGACTTCTATTTATTCCTCTTCTCATTGATGCCTGAGTATGAAAGTCTTTCATTAATACTCGTGATGTTTTTCACAGTTTGGTATATGCCAGTTCATTCAACTATATGGATGTACCATTGTCTAAATAGTCTGTTGACTGCTCAAACACAGGGACCAGAGCTTGTCATTAAAGTGTGACTCAAATGATGTATTCTTTAGTAACAGTAAGGCTCAGTCAAAATATCAATTACCAGACCAATTTATCCCATATTTCCTTAATTTCTTTAATTCTATATTTATAACACCCTGCGTTTCCTTCATCATTCAAATACTCTGTGCTGATTAATAAAGATATTTGAGTGTTCAAAGGTGACAAGATATGAGTGAGCAGCTATAAACAACATACAGATGTGTTCACTTTTAGGGGTTATTTTTTTCATTTCTTTGTGCTCTGGGAACAAGTACCGAATGGCCTTAAGACATTGTATGGCTGTCTACAGTTCATTTTTCTGTCGGTATACTGAGACAAAAATTCCCCCCTGAAAGGGGCCTCCAGCCCTGCCCATCAGGAAGTCAGCTACCTGTGACCAGAAGGCCTGAGTAAATTCTTGCTAGAAGCAGGTGTTAACTCACCCTAGCTTGTTAAGAACCTGTAGGGCCTCAACCTTTGGGAAATAAAGAGGCAGCCTGTGTGGGGTCTTGTCTCCCTGTGTCCTCCCCCACAAAGCCATTTGTTGCTGGAGATACACCCCCTCCAGGAATCTTTCAACACTTTTCAAATTGTGGGCATACACAATGCACCTGACCTTGTTCAAAGACTGGGGCTGCACTGCCCCAGGCAAAGAGTAAAGAAATACAAGGAAAAAAATAAAAGACATCTCTTTCCAGGCCCTTTCACTGTGTTGTATGGAAAGGCTCCCGGTCTGTCAACAAAAACACTTATTAGTTCTCCTTATTTTTCTTTTGCTCCAGTAAATTAACTATGATGCACACCCTCAGTTGTTCCTGACATAGCAATAGGAATCCCTCCTTTGATAAGATGCAGACTGTGGGAAAAATGCAAAACCTTGCAACCCCTACATTTTAAGTCATTTATTTACCTTTGAGGAGAAAGTTCTTTGTACCCTTCATTGAATAAGGCATGGAGTTAGTGCAAAGCATGCTTTATTTCGTAGTTAGGCTAAAACCCATTGCAGGGTGGCATTTGCTCAAAAGGAACAGATGTCTGTAGGGTGTTCTCATCATGAAGGGGGTTGCTGGTGACAAGGTGTGACATCTGCAGAAAAAAATACAAGCAAGCATTTAGCCAGGCCAGTGCTTACTGAAAAAAAAATAGAAGAAATCTTGCTAGAAGACACAGGACTCCCCCATCCTGACAGTACCTACATTTTAATTATAGCAGGAGAAAAGGGAAGCAAACCCGTGTGAGGCTACCACATATTTACACACACATGTAGTTCCTGGCTAAGAGTGGCCAAGACTGCTATCAAAGGAACATATGGCATCCATGTGTCTATGTAAGAAAGCAAGGGGTAGGGAACATGTGGCTTTTATGCCCCCCACCAACCCCACGTGAGCCCTCGAAAGCAAAGTGCTTTAATGAATGAGTATGAGAGCACACAGTTTGGTTGAATATCCTTGCTGAAACATTTGATTTTTAAAAATGGCACATTGTAAATGGTAAAGGGCTGGGCCTGACATAAGGGAACTATGGGAGATGTAAGTATTTAGTGAAGTCTCTGATCCTATGATTCGGGACAGGTAAGAGGGGGATATACAGAACAAATTAAATGGTGTCCCCCAAACATAAGTTGAAGTCTTGGCCTCTGATATTGCAAAGTGCCATGTCACTTGAAGACAGTTAATTTGTTATGATGAAGCTATACTGGTTTAAACTGGGCTTTAGTCAATGACTATTGCTCTGAAGAGAAAACAGAGGAGACAGAAGACACATAGGAAGAGCACTATGTAACAGCAAGGAAAGGATCAGAACGTGGTACCTACCAGCTGAGGAATAACCAAGATAACTCAGAAGGGACTCTCCCTCAGAGCCCTCTGGAAAGATACACTCATCTCAGACTTTCATCCTCCATAACATGAGAGAAAAAGGTTTCTGTTGTTTTAAGTTCTTTGATTTGTGGCTAGCCCAAAGATGCTAATTCAGGGGCAATGTGTATTAGGCTTCTTATAACTGATTTAGAATACAGATTTTTTTTTCTTTCAGTTAGCTACTTGCCTGTGCTTAAATGTTGACCCTTGGGAAGAACTAGATGAGAAGTATCTGGGACAGAGGAGGCTGTCATATTAGCACAAACATGTGGCTTTACAAAGAGTCACATTTATAAATGTATTTAGACAATTGGGGTAATTGCTTTCAGTTAACAGAGACAGAGTCCAGAAAGTCAGAAGACAAAAGACTCTTAGTAATGAAAACAGGCAAACAGAAACTTTTAAATCGTTATCATGATTGGAAAATTAATTGGAGAAAATGTGTACAAATGAGAATTCAGAGGTAGATGAAAAATGGAAAAGAAAAGGCAAGAAAATTTAGGAAAATATAATCATTCTAATATTTGAGCAGACATTCCCTACAGTAAAAAAGAGAATGTAGATGACAAGGAAACTTGAAACCAGCCACCAAACTGAAATGTTTCCCTTGCTATAAGAACAAATCATAATGAACGAAAAGAATAGACAATAAATACCATTCCTGTGTGGTTTAAAGATGTATTCTTACTTTCTGACATTTCTATGAAAAGATGGAACATAGTAGTTTTCCTTGAATGAGTCAGTTCAGGCAGTGGTGACAGTAAGTGACTCGTGAACCCAATCACAAAAGGCAGTCTGCCTGAGGTCTTCTATCTTCTCCTCCTCCCCTTAGGATGCTTTTCTACTGTACAGGGTGGAAGCTGTAGGAGGGTTAACCATGGCCACAGCAGCTTTACTCACCAACCTAAGGACCACGGCTCACACCTTTACAAAAATGTCAGACTACAAGAGAAGCGCATGATACATTTTGTTTAACGAAAGTGTTTTGTGCCACAGAGCTCTCAGCATGATGATTCAGAGACCCAGGGAAACCCGTCTACCTTTATGCTTAGATTTAGTAAAGAACAAACAGCTGCACTTAACTAAAGGGTAGGCCAAGAGGGGAGCTGGCAAGGCCTGGCTGATTGGATTCTGTTCGGCTTCCTGGTGTGAAGCCGACCCCTTCTAGAGTGAGAGGCTGTAGCCAGCTCTGACACAGAGGGGCAGGGAAAGTTACAGTAGTGTCTTTTATGAGTTTTATGGCTTGCTTGGGGGGACAGTGTTGGGAGTCTGTAATGCTTGACTTACAAAGGAGAGTGAGTTACAGCTTTGTGACTTGGTTTGCGAGAGAATGAGGGGCAGGATGAGGTCAGACCAACATTAGTTCTTAGGCCTTCCGGTGCCCTTTAAGACAAGCAGTCTCACAGGGCTCACAGGTCATAGGTCGCTGCAGACAGCAGTGTCCTCTGAGCGATGACAGTTCATCCTCCAGCCCTCCACTCAGATGTCTCAGCTACAGCCAAGAGAAGCAGAGTTAGCCTTGTTCAGTCACTTGTTCATTTCTGTATAGATTCCCAGGGGAATAACTCCTAAGCAGGTGGGGACTGGAGACAGGAGTTTACCTATAAAGCCTCTTCACCTGTTCAGGAAACCATCCTGAATACTTCCCAGAGAAAGATCTAGAATGCCTGTTATATTGTGATTGCCGTTTTTACTGAATTTTGTTTCCCTGAACAGAGCCTAATAACTGGTAGTTCAGTTTCTGGAGTTTTCCTAGGCTTCATTATGCTTTAAAAATGTTTTTTAAAAAATATTTTCTATACCCCTCCTCCCCAGCACAAATTGTTTCATTTCAGAACCATTGGTCTTTCCCTAGAGTTTGTAAAAATATTTGTTTTGTTACTGTGGTTTAAGCAAACGAACATAGTTTTCTTTCTGTATATCCTTCTCTCAAATAATGACTTTTGAAACGTATTCAGCCACAAACTTCTGGCCTCTTACTCAGTCTTCTGATTAGGCCCACTTAATTCTAAGGTGCTGTTAGTGAGAAAAGTTGGTCGTTCCATGGTGACTTGTCCCAGCCAGTTGGGGACTTAGTGAATGAAGAAGCTAGTCATTCTCTGGCAGGAAGGTCAGATTGTGTCAATACTCCCAACTTTCCCTCTGATCTGATCCATATCTCTTTCCCCCAAAATATCACACAGGTCCTGTGGAGGAATACTTGGTGCTCTTAACTACTGAGCCATCTCTCTAGCCCCTTGGCATAAATTATTTATGTCTTTCTCTGACAAAATTCTACCAGCTGACATAAGATCTTTAACCATGAATACTGATTGCAACAGGTCAGCTTGTAGAATTTTGTCAGATTCAGATATCAGTACCCACATGGTGGCTCTTATCTGAAATTCCAGCTCCAAAGAATTGAGATGTCCTCTTCTGGCCTCTGTGGGCACAGGCACATGCGAGAGTGCACGCACATACATGTAAGCAAGACATCCATACACATTCAATAAAACAACGTAAACTGAAATTAAAAGTAAAAACACCTGTAAATGATATATACACACCAGAAAATATAGTCATAAGTTTATAGTAGATGGTTTATACTTTATGAGCCAGTTTTATTCCCACCAACCCTATCCTGATGTGTTTTTATTGTTAAGTTGCAGACACTGCTGTTGCTATTATTACTACTATTCTTTTGGCTACATTTAAAAAAATATTGTTTCTTACTAACTAATGAGCTGAGGTAAACCTTTGACATATACGCATTTTGTATTTGAAGAAGGTCATGATTTTCAACCTTTTGAGAATTATAGCCTCTCAAGAACTTTCAGGGACTGAGCCAGTCAGTGATGGCAGGATTCTAGCCACTGGAAGGTCAAGTATTGTAGAAATGGTTAATCCCATCCTGGAGTGTCTACCCCACCTTGACCATTTAGTTCCTGGATAAAGCACACAACCTTACAATAAGCCTTAAACAGCATGAGAGCTGGACAGAAACCTACCCTCTATGCTGTAAGGATCTGATTTCCTATAGAAAACCCGAAATTATTACTTACTATGTTTCATCTGGGCTGCTCTTAACTTTTGCCAGCATTCAGGGCCACATTTTTATGGCTTACCTAACCCATGGCGGCCTCTCCTGCACCTTCTTTTTCCTCATGCCCCAAGCCTGAGAAACCTAAACCTCACCTATGTCTCTTTTGCCCAACTATTAACTGTTGTAAGTTTTATTTACCAATTAGAAATAACTTAAAGGCAGATTCACTTAGCTAACAGACTCTCTCATCTCTGAGGTAACCAGTCTTGGAGGCCCAATATTAGCATTACAATACAAGCAGCATCAGGATAGCCCACTACAGTCAAGATTCTCAAGTCTGTTGGGTGTGCCATAGGTTTTATAAACTGAGACACCCACAGGGGTGGCTTTATTTTAAAAGCCCCCACCGTAACATACCTCCATAAGTGAGACAAGAGATGGAGTTCATGTCCTCCTCATGTTCAAGTGAATTCTATAGAATTCCTCTTTCCCCATATTTGTAGCTTTTGTTTCTCACAGCAAGAAATCCAACAGGAATATTGTTTAATATTTTCTGTCCATCAGAATTATGTCTTTTGAAGTCTGATCTGCAGTGTCTTACAACTATTGTCTGGCTTGTAGTAGTTTTAGTTCAAGGGGTAAATTTGATCCCAGCTACTCCATCTTCTCTGGAAGGAGAGCTCCACTAGTGCCCATCTAATGAATTGCTTAATGGCTTGTTATAAATACCTTTTGCATGAGTGTATTCTATAGTAGAGTAAGTTAGGTATTTAATCTCCTGAGCATACCCTCTGAGAGCTTCCAAATTCCCCATGTTAACACTCTCATATTTCACGTTTACTTGTTAGAATATTTGATCAATGATTTTGCCCCTCGCTAGGCTGAAAGCTTTACAAGACATGATGATATCAACTATGTTTTTCATTTGCTCATTATTTTTCAACTGTATAGTATATAAATTTGGTTTGATTTATAGTTAGTAAATGAACCTGTGATGTCAGCAAAACTTACTGCTAGCCACACAGAATTTCAGGAATCTTTATTACTCCCAGATTTGATTATTCTGTTTATTTTCATAGCACCCATCCTCTCTACTAGTCAGAGAAAATAGTGGCAAAGAGACACTTTTGTGTTAGACTGACAGGAGTTTTGCCTATGTCCAATGACAAAAGAGTAATGACTTGCTGCTGGGATCCTGGAAGTTGGACTCTAGAAACCTGTGACATCCAAGACCTTTCCAAGCAGGAGATCTATACCCTACATAGAAGGTACTGAGAAGCAACATACTGTTAGAAAGCCTATTTAAGCATCCTATAATCCCTCAGTGGGAAAAGGCACAAGAAACAGATATAGATATGGCAAGACACAGTACATAGTATTAGATATAGATTATATACTGTTGTGTACTCTAATGACCACCAGAAAAATCTGTGAACAACTACATGGCTATTGGCTCTGTCATGTTAACATGGCAGAGAAAAGTGTGGCCTGAGAATTGATTAATATAAGGGTATGGAATTTTCTTGGTTTCTGCTCTTGGCATTGGGATGCATGTCTGGTAGAACTGCGCTCTCTAAATTTCATCCCCCGGAAGCATCAAGTTAAACAGACTTGCCTGCGCAAGAAGCCTATGAGCAAGAAAGGTGAACTGTAGTGCGAACACCTCCTGGATAGGATTTTAGCCTCAACATCTTCAAATTGGGAAACTAAAGAAGAATACAAGCAGGTGTGTATACAAATAGACAAGGATCATCCCACTCAGGAAACCAATCCTCTGGCAGCAACCTTCACGTTGCCCTAGACTTTCCAACCCTGGATGTGACATGGAAATTAACCACGCCTGCATACCTAGTCACGTAGATGTGATCCTCTACTTCTAGTCCCAGCTTCTCTATGGCAACAAAATGGACTTTTTATCAGAACACATCCAAAGCCTACCCCTCTGCCCATTTTTAAACCATAAAGCTTTACACAAATGTTTATTGCTGACTTCCTTGTGCTTGCAAACACTGCATATGTAGCCACTGTTCTCTTTTGAGTTCTTGTCATAGATTGCCACAAAGTACTTACAAGCATTTCAGAGTCAGGACTTGGTGGTTTCAAGGCAGGTTTTGTAAAGCAGGACTGGTTGGAATGGGTAGCTAAGTTGGTTAGGTGTGTTTTTCATTTGTTTGGGTTTTTTCTTTGTTTTATTGTTGTTGTTTGGTTTTCTGACACCTTGATATAAGCTACAATCCTCTGGGAAGAGGGAACCTTGATTGAGAAGATGCTTCCATTGGATTGGCCCAAAGATAAGTCTATTGGGGCATTTCTTGAATCACAATTGATGTAGGAGGGCCCAAGCCAGCAGTGGGTGGTGATACCTCTGCCCAGGTGGTATGTGAGAAAGCAAACTGAGTAAGTTTTGGAGAACAAGTCAGTAAGAGTACTGCTGCACAGACTCTGGACTCTGCTTCAGTTCCTGTTTCCAGGTTCCTGCCAGGACTTCTCTTCATGATAGACTGTAGTGTACAAACTGAAATAAGCCCTTTCAAGCCCCAGTTGCTTTTGAATGGTAGCTTGTCACATTACTCATAGATTAGAAAGCACCACAAGATGAAACTTTAAAGCATCCTTGAAAAGCAAGCAGTCTTGTTTCTAAGAGCATGTATTTTACCCAGCAAAGATCTGGGCTCTTGGTTTCCATCATATTTAACCCAGTAAGAAAAGCACTATTGATCCCAGCATTACTTTATCCAAGGACGTGGAATGGTGTGGGTTTCAGCTCTTGAGATTGGGACAGATGTCTGGTGGGATAGAGATCTCTAAAGCCTATCTCCCTAGAAATACCAAGTTAAACACAGAATTACTTTCACAAGAGCTAAAGAAACCATGTGAGTGATGGTAGTTCCAGAATGTAGTAAGTTTTAGGTTTCATGAGGAGAAAAAGTTCATTTTGAGTCCATTTTGATTTTTTCCCTTTCTTCAACCAACCCAGGCATTATAGTTAGTCACTTGAATTATTCTATAATTATTACAGATTCTCTTTTTGAAAAATAATTTCATGCATGAATACAAAATGTGGGTTTTTAAAAAAATTCTGCACATGTATTTAAAGAATTCAGATCCACCCCTCTTTACTCTCTCTCCCTTGTTCCCTTTCATCTCCTGATGAACTCCTTCTTCTATCCAACTAGCCCCGACCCCTACTCTCATGTCTTTTGTTTGGGGGCCCAGAGTTTAACCTTAACTGGAATTGCTGACATAAGCAGAGATGGAGGGTTACTCAGTTTGGGAAACTTATTAGTGGAAATGACTCCACCTCTCCTGGCAATCCATTAACTATCAATAGCACTTCAAGAAGTCTGTCATGAGTCTCTCCATCACCCGAGGAGGGTGTTGTAGGTTTGTTCTTGTGTAGGTTTTTTATATGTAAACACAGTTTCTGTGAGACCACCAAAGTCATATTATATCTAGAAGATGCTGTTGCTCAGGACTATATTCCATCCTCTGGCTCTTATATTCTTTCTAGCCTCTCCACCATGTACCCCAGATCTTGAAAGGGGTAATATAGATATTTCATTTAAGGCTGAGCAGTCAAGAGTCACTTATTCTTAGCACTTTGATCAGTCATGAGTTTCTGTGTTAGGTGCCAACCACTAAACATGAGAGCATGTTTAGTCTATCATTATAAATAAAAATATTTAGAAGGCATTTTGACACCATGTCAATTTTACAAAACAATTGTAGTAGAGTCCCTGTGCCTCCATAGCTGTGGTCTTTTGACCAGGCTTACATACCAGGCATGAGTTCTTCCTGCTAAGCAGGCTTCAACTCTGATCAGAAAGAAGTTGGTTGCCCCCATAACAGTTATGCCGCTATTAAGTCAGTGAGCATGTCATATCTGGCCATCAGTATTGCAGCAGGCAGAGTACACAAACAGGTGACATTATTTGATGACTTTCCCCACAGTATGCTGTACAGAATATTTCAAGCACTATGAATGCTTGATTTCTGTGACTAAAAAAATATTTAAAATTTATTTTACTTATGCTCGTGTGTTTTTATTTGTGTGAGTGAACGCTACATATATTCAGGTGCCCATGTAGTCCAGGATACTGAGTCCTGTGGAAGAGAAGTAAGCATCCTTAACCCCTGAGTCTTCTTTACAGCACAAACCGAAACATATATGGGGGTTAGAATACAACCCATGGGAGCCCTCCTCTCTCTCTCTCTCTCTCTCTCTCTCTCTCTCTCTCTCTCTCTCTCCCTCCCTCCCTCCCTCCCTCCCTCCCTCCTTCCCTCCCACCCTCCCCTCCCTCCTTTCTGTGGCTTCTGGCTTCTGGTAACCCAGGCCATCAGGCTTGGGAGTAAGTGCCTTTATTCACTGGGTCATCTCACTGGTCCAGCTTCTGTCTTATACTCACTCACAGAGTGTTAAACTTGCAGTTCTTATAATTTATGTTGAAAGCCAATTGCCATTTCTTGTTCTCTTGGTGGTAGGTCTGAGAAGACATATACTGAGAAGGAGCTGAGACCAAGACATAGTTGTTTTGCAGTGTCTACCATGGACACAAGTAAAGAGGAGTGAAGCTTTCTACATAAGTCTCAAAAGCAATCTTACTTGACCTTTGAACCCACATAACTGACTCCATACTGGATGACCCTATCTTGGCATTCTATAGCCAGCAGTGTGCCCCAGTCAATCTTAACTGATTTCAACAGCTAAGATTAATTTCCAGCCTAGATACTTAGTCTTATGATGTTTAATGCATTTATAGTAGACTACCTGAGACTAAGTAGAAAAGACAGAGATTTTCTTCCTAAAGTTTTAGGTGCTAGGAAGTCCAAGATGGAGAAGTTGTCATCTGGTGAAGGTCTTCAAGCTGTGCCATCCCTTGCAAATGTGACAAAGGCAGAAAGGCTGGTACAGAGAGTAAGAGAGGGGACAAGATCCTCTCCCTATATAACAGACTCATTCTATGAGGGTTAGAACACAGGTGGTCTGGCCACCTTCTGAAGAACCCTAATTCTTAGGAATGAAGAATTAGTTCTGTTACACTAGAAGCAGTATTTTTTTTATCATATACTTTGTGTGTGGGGTGCACATTCGAACCACACTACTGTGTCTGTCCTCTGATCAAGGATATTTGTTCTAGTGGAGTTGTAGGCATCAGTGATGGGATGACAAGAATCTAATGTCATGAAATTCTGCCTATCTTATCCTCCTTGGTTTTGAGTAGAAAGTAAAGGGGAAGGGGTAATTCAACCAGTCCTTCATTATTCCTGGTACAGAGGGAACTTGGGGAAAAAATAAAGGTAGTAATATGTTTAGACTTCTCTGTAGTCTTTCTTTGCAGTACCCTGTTTAATTTATATATTTCTGGCCATATCTTTCTACTTTTCTCCTCTTCCTTCCAAATATTTTTATTGTTAATTCTTGCCCATACTTACTAGGAAATGTGTATTTGTGTGAAGAATTGCTTTGGAAAGCAGGTGTATTGTAGGAAGGAATCTGTGCGCCCTAGTTTGTTTTCTGTTGCCATGTTAAAATATAGACTAAAAAAACAACATGGGGGTAAAAGGGTTTATTTCACCTTACAACTTATAGGCCATCATGGAAGGAAGTCAGGGCAGGAGCTCAAGTCAGGAACATGGCAGGAACTGAAAGCAGAGGCCGGGGAGAAATATGGCTCACTGAATTGCTTCTCTTAGCCTTGCTAGTCTTCTTCCTTTAAAAATACACACACACACACACACACACACACACACACACACACACACACATGCACATGCACACACACGTGCGCTCTGTTTTTATGCACACCAGAAGAGGGCATCAGATTCCATTACAGATGCGAACTACCATGTGGTTGCTGGGAATTGAACTCAAGACCTCTGGCAGAACAACCCGTGCTCTTAATCACTGAGCCATCTCTTTAGCTCCTGCCCTGCTTTCTTATATAATTCAAGATCAACTGCCCAGGGGTGGCACTGCCCAAAGTGGGCTGGGTCCTCCCTTATCAATCATTAGTTAAGAAAGGCTCTATAGACTTCCTTCCCGCCTATCTAATGGAATTATTTCTCAATTGAGGTCCCAGCCTCCAAGACGACTGTACTTTGTGTAAAGTTAACATAAAACTAACCAGCACACTATTCTTATGCAAAAAATGTTCTCTAAGAGAAACAAAATACAAAGTGAGGGCTTAAAGCATCTGAGGTGGGTCCCTGCCTGCAGCTAGGATCACTGTTTCCCAGTAGAAAACTGGTGGAGAAAATTGAGTTTCTATAATAAATTGCACTGCAGCAGCTTGGCTGTAAATGATTTTTTAAAAGTTACTTGACTGTGCAAACTGGCTAGAGCAGAAATATTTTAATGATATTTCAAGAGCTTAATGTCAACCATCAGTGTCCAATAAAGGAAAATTACTTTTACTGATACATCTGGAAATAAGATGATTTTTTTTTCAAGCCCGGATCTTTCAAGCTTTGCATAAAATCTGGAGTTTTTATTCGTATCCTGTGCCTGTTACATAAACGTCTTATATTTGATAGAGTTAATGAAGATACATTAGACATGACTTGTTGCATAGGAAAAAAATGAGCAAAATGTTAATACAGATTAAATTTATTGTTTGCCTATTGAGGGGAAAAAGAAAGCAAATAATTTATTTAAGAGAAACGACTTCCCTTAAAGAAAGGGCAATATTTTAATAAGTAGAAAGGGACATGGGAATGTGCTTTGAGACAGAAGCAGCATCTCTCAGATGAAAGATGTGATGTGCCAAAGTAGCTACTTTGAAGGGGACACACTGAGTCTGAATATAACATTTTGTTCTGTTCCTGTAAAATCCTAACTCTGTCTTCATTTGTATCTGTTTATGCATGTAATTGATATTTATTGCATATCTACTCTGTGAGCCAGTAGCACAAGAAGCACTGGTAATATTTCTGTGAATAAGATAAGCATAGACCGAGTGGAGTTTTCAAGCAATTAACTCATGCACCCATATATTAGGTAAAATGAAGTTTAACCTTGTGTCAGTGACATAAGCCCCATGACAACAGCTACAACAGTCGCCTCATGTAACCTTAGGTTATCAGAACCCAGAGTGCCTCCATCAGCATGAGAAATTTGTCCTTTATTTTGCTGTTCTTTTATCCTCTCTCTCTCTCTCTCTCTCTCTCTCTCTCTCTCTCTCTCTCTCTCTCTCTCTCCCTCTCTCTCTCTCTTTCAGAGAAAATAATATTTTCATGTACAAGTGGCTACCAATTGGAGATAGCTTCTGGGTTAGGGATGGAGTCCTTTGTCAACTTTTCTTTTCAGCTCTAGGACCCCATCTGGTCAGACCAATGCAGGCCCACATGTGCATGCTGCCACAGTCTCTGTGTGTCTCAGTCAGTGTTCTGTTGCTGTGAAGAAGACACCATGTCCATGGCAACTCTTACAAAGGAAAACATTTAATTGGGGTGGGCTTACAGGTTCTGAGGTTTAGTCCATTATCATAATGGGAAGAAGCAGACAGACACAGGCCTGGAGAGGGAACCAAGAGGTCTACATCTGGGTAGGCAGGCATCAGGAAGAAAGAGTGAGACACTGGGCCTGGCTTGAGCTTCTGAAATCCCAAATCTCAGCCCCACTGACACACTTCCTCCAGCAAGGCCACACCTACCCCAATAAGGCCACATGCTCTAACCCTTTGGGAGCCATTTTTATTCAAACTACCAGACTGTGAGTTCATATGTGAGCCAGACCTGGTAGGTCTAGAAGGCCTTGATTCCCTGGTTTCCTCCATCCTCTCTGGCTGTTAGATTCTTTTCTCCTCTTCTTTCGAAGAGTTCCCTGAACCTTGAGGTGAGGAATTGGATGAAGACTTCCCTTTTAGGGCTGAGTGTTTCTACATCTCTCAAGCTCTGCATATTGTCTGGCTGTGGATCTCTGTGTTTCTTCTCATCTGTTGTAGAAGGAAGCTTCTCTGATGATGGCTGAGCAAGGCATTGGTTATCTATGAGTATAGAATGTTGTTAGGAGTCACTGTATTGCCATGTTTCTTTAGCTGGGTTAATTTATTGGTTTTATCTTAGGTCCCCAGCATATTTAGTTCTTGGCCACCCGAGCAGTGTTGGATATGGATTCCATCTCATGAAGCAGGCTTTCACCTAAGTCACATATATTGATTGGTTGCAACCACAAACTTTGTGTCACTGTTGAACCAGTGAGTCTTCCAGGCAGGCCACTATTCTATACTGAAGTATTTGTAGCTGAGTTGGTGTTTAGTCTTATCCTTTGGTATTATACAGAATACCTTCTAGCACCATGGATACTAATCTGTAGTGCCAACAGTGCTAGGAAGGCTTCTTCATGTTCAATGAGTTGTATAGGTGTTGGCTTCAACAATAGGAGCTTACTGTCAGCTTTTGGAGGGCCACCAATAGTGGCTGTAGCATTTTGCAACCATACTAGGAACATGTAAGATGTCACTCATCAGCACTTGGCAATGCTGGTTGTTGGGTTTTCCTGTCTTTCTTACAGTTATGCTAACAAGTGTGCACAGTATCTCATGTGGTTTTAATTAGCATTTCACTAATGATATTGAGACTTCTTTGCTGTGCCTCTTAGCATCTGTATATCTTTTGCCCATTTACTATAATTGCTTGCTTAATTTCTTATTGTTGAGTTCTTAGAGCTCTTTGCATATTGGCTAACAATCCAATGTCAGGGGTAACCTGCAAGGAGTTTCTCCCAGTCTATATTTGCCTTTTCATTCTCTTAACGGGGTGACGTTTATAAAGAGAAAAGGCTTGAGATGGACAGTGCTCCATCAAGTTTTTGGATTATGCTTTTTATTTGTTCTTCAATTTTCAAATTTCAAACCTTGGATTTTTATGTTGAAAGTAAAATTTGTTTAGAAAAACAGAAGAAAAAGGAAAGAACAACTTCCTTTAGACTACCTACACATACTACATTAGCTCTGTCTCCTAAATACGAATCAAAAAGGAAGCTACCAGAGAGTTTATGCAGGGAGAACTGAGAGTGGAGAGACACAAGGCAAGGCTCTGACGATAATGTTCACAACATGGAAGTGAGGTCCGTGGACACTAATGTGTTAACACATGAGATATAGTGGATCTGGGGTATGCATTTAAACTTTATTTCTCTCACTTATTTTAACATATTCTCTGACCACCTACTACGAGCCAAGCCCTATTTTCTACATGGATGTACATAGAAGTGTCAATAAATAAAGAAATAGACGAACACAACTCACTATGGACTGTGATAGACAGACGTTCAGAGCAAACCTGGCCTCTTGCTGTAGATGTAGTAATTTCATCACCCTTATCTCAGTATGAAATTATTTGTTTGTGTGAATACTTGATTTAAAGTCTGTCTCTTTCATGGTGTGCTCCAGGAGAATAAATACGATATATGTTTCCTTCATTGTGCCTGGCACGTAGCAGGATCTGGATTAATAATCACTGAAAAAAAAATAAAATGCTTCTGCTGAAAGCCGAGTGAGGAGGGAGGTACCAATCCTGCTCCTGGTAATTCTGATTAAGGGAGTGACATCAGAAAGGAATCTTGAAGCCGAGGTAGGAACTTGCTGTCAGGGAGGAAGAGAAGAGGAGTGTTCCACGATTCTTTGGTGCCTTGGTAGGTGACTGCCCCATCCTGCCTTGGGGAATGTGGGCCAGCGGGAGGTCAGCGTAAGAGCCTGGCTCACACAGGGTAAGTATGGCAGTTAGAGGTAGTCAGAAAGAGATGGTAGCAGGGTAGCCCACCAGGGAGAACAGGTTAAAGCTGTTATAGAGTTCTGATCAGACAAGTTGAGGGCACCAGTGGCAGTTGGGGTGTCAAGAAAGGACCAATCATATAGCTATTCTACATACAGGACTATGGGCCTTGATGGTCAGACATAAAGGGTAGAATAGAAGGATTTAGAACATTTCACTTCTCTAATGTCTGAGGAGTAATGGATGTTGGTACCTGACATATCAGCTTTTCCCTCTAGTTATATTTTAATTAAAAAGTACAATAAAATATAAAGGATGAAACAAAAACCATCAACTATTCTAATTCATAAAAGATAAACTGCTGTTTTACATGTATGTCCTTTATATGTTCTAAAATACATTTAAAAATTAGCCTATGGATTTCATTTCTATCCTTCTGGTTTTATGAACTGCTGCAATACAGCTGAACGACAATGGTAACTTCTTTTCCTCTTCCTCTTGTGTTTGTTTGGTTGGTTTAGTTTAGAGACAGCATCTTCTTATGTATCCTGGCTGGCCTAGAACTCACCATGTATGTCAGGCTGGCTTTGAACTCATAATGATCTTCCCATCCCTGCCTTTCAGGCATGAGCTACCATGTCTAGTCTGGACATACTTAGAATCCAAATATTAAGGTTGTATCTAATGTATACTATATACTAAAGTAATTGATTCATTTTTTGTGGTGATGTGCATTTAACTAGGCTTCTTATATGCTAGGGAAGGGTTCTATTATTAACTAAACCCCCAGCCTTGGATAAGTCTTTTTTCCCAATCAGGTGAACTAGGTTTATAGTCGTGAACTTCCAAAACTAGAAGTTTTTGTTCCAGCAGGTGTCAATGCCCTGACAGGCGGACATTAAGTGCACATTCTAATCTGCAGGTATAACCGGCCCACATACTAAGAGCAACAGGCAGGTTCACCTTGATTAGTTCATAAAATACACATTCCAAACGCTGACCCCGTGGGAAGCCCAAGATGGCAGCAGCTCCTTGTTTGCCAAATGATTATATAAGGGCACACATTATCTTCATGGTCTTGAACCCAGAGCTTGTGAAGTTGGTGCAAGGTGTGCATGAACGTAAACCGAGAAAGAAAGATGCTGAGTGAGGCCCTGAAGCTGAGTGCTGTTGGGTGCAAGCCGGGGAGATGCTAAATAAAATATATGATAAAATATATGTTTTTATGTTGGGAGAGAGAGTATGTTATAGGGAAGGACAGAGGAAGAGGGAGGGATTCAGAGGAGGCCTAAAATAGTTCCAGAAACAGAGAGCTCAAGAGGACTGAGAAAGACCCAGGATGGGCCTAAACTGTCACTGGCAGCCCTTACAGGCCAGGTGCAGACAGACCAGGCAGAGGCCAGAGGAC
The DNA here is from genome assembly GCF_004785775.1 of Grammomys surdaster. Lineage (NCBI taxonomy): Eukaryota > Metazoa > Chordata > Mammalia > Rodentia > Muridae > Grammomys > Grammomys surdaster. Next base: position 16,012,775 of record NW_021604636.1, on the reverse strand, counting down.
GCTGGTCCTGAGCTTTTAGCCCAAGAGTGGACCCAAGGAATCTTGCTTGGTCATCCCAGCCCCTCACTGTCTCTTGGTGCTGTCCAGATAAGGAGGAGTAGCAATAATTCCTAGGTTGAGAAGTCCAGGAATTATTAAACACAATTCTCAAGGAAGAGAAAGGAGAGAGGGAGAGAGGGAGGGGAAGGGGGAGGGGGAGGGAGAGTGCGGGGAGGAGAGGGGACAGGAGAGAGAGAGAGAGAGAGAGAGAGAGAGAACGAGAACGAACACTGGGCAAGCTCGGTTGGTGTCTGTGTGGGTTGTTACTTAGAGAAAGGGTTTGACAAACTAGTAGCATTTTGCTCAGGGTTTTCCTCAAATCCCCAACATTTCCTGTGTCCAACGCAAGTCCTGCCTGCCTGTGTTCTTACTGTAAAAAGTCAAATGGCCTCGGGTTTGGAGCCTGGGTCTTAGGCCCTGTGAGTTTCACCCCAGAGCTCCACTGGGAGTGAGATCTGGTCTGGGCGTTGTCGCTCAGCAGTGCTCGGGACGTTTAGCTACTGGCCGCCGTGAGCTGCGCAGCTAGCGGTGGGCAGAGGGTCGCCCACAGGAAGGGACCTGCAACCTGAGCAAACAGATCACCGTGGATGCTCCGTGGGAACTGGCTTCCTGGACAGGTCCCGAGTCCTCCCTTTTCCGCCACCTGTGCGCCGCGGACCTCCGCCTGAGTTTGCAGACTTGGCCTCGGGGCCGGGTCCCCAAGAGTTGGCCGGCGCGGGCCAGGCCAATGAACGCGTCCCGCAGAGGGCTCGGCTCCTCCTGCACGCGCTGATTGGCCCTGCGACCCTCGAGGCCGGGCGCGAGTGGGAGTGGCGCGCGCCCCCCATCGCCCCGCGCGTCCCTCCCGCCGCGCTCGCGCCCTCCTTCTCCTGCTGCGCTCCCGGCTCGGGCCGCGCGCAGGCGGCGCTCCGCATTGCACACGCGGGGGGCGCCGCAGTGTTCGTGGGATGGGGCAGCGGGCTGCCTCTGGCAGCAGGGACGCGTGCAGCCTGGGTGAGTAGGGTGGCAGCCCCGGAGAGGGAGAGATCCAAAAGGAGGCTCTAGGTGCGGGCGACCGGGCGTACCACCCGGGCCGGGACTGTCCTGCGGGGCGGGAGTCGTGGCCACTGCTTTCCGTACAAGGCGAAGAGCTGAGCGCAGCGGGCGGGTCGGGAGTGCGCTCCGCGCGCCCCGTGGAGGGAAGCAAATGTCAGGAGCTGCAAGTTCAAAGCTGGCGAAGCTTCCCTGGCTGTGGGCCGGCCAGCGGGTGAGCACAAGGAACTCCCGCTGGAGTGACTTCCCAGGCGGCAGAGTGGCCGCGCCCCACGTGTTGCTGCGGGGCTTTGCCCACCCGAGGCGGTAGTAGGAGGCGCGGTGTGCTAGGGCACCGCCCTGCTGTTGGGCCCTGCGACCACCCACCCGGGCGACCCCGGGTTGGGAACTGCAGAGAGAGTGGGGAGTTCACCTAGACTTGATTTTTGCCCTCTTCTCAGGTTACAGTAGTTGGGTTGATTCCTATTTGATTAAGTATTTAATTTCAACAGAAAGCGCTCTATATGACTCATTTTGATCCCTCCACAGACTCCTCTTTCTGTCACTTGCCTGATTCCGTGGTTCAAAACTTGATGCTTGGGTATAGCTTTATACAGGATGGTCACAAGTATCTTTAGGATGAAAATCAACTTGCCATCCTTGGGAAGGACGAAGACTTGTTTTAACTTGGGGATACTGGGGAAGGTGAAGCTATTTGTGTTAGCAAGTTGGTGAATAACATTGACCTGCTGGAGCACAGGACAAAAGGAGTAGTATGCTTGTCTTTTTGGTAAGCTACCCAAGGCATGACTTCCAAAATTCAGTTTTCTTTGTGAGAGGAGAGCGACTTCAGATTCTCCTGCAGAAAGCTTATTTCTTGTTAAGTTGACTCATGGTTTGTACCCTGCTCTGGACAGCCATCATAGATACCAGAGCAACTTACTCAAAGCCGTTGCATTTTCTTCCAAGTGACAGGAAACTCTGCGTAGCTGATTTTAAAAATTGAACCTGTGCCAATTTCTGTAGACAACTGTATATGTGCTCACGTGTACCAAGTTGGCAAGGTATTTGTGCAATCATCCATGCAACAGTTTAATGAACATTGATGTTGAATGTAAAACATCTGTGCCTTTTCAGTGTTAGTTTGTACCTCACCCAAAGGCAGGTAGCTGACTGAAGGAGGACTTAAAAGAAGCTTCCTTATTTAAACAGTGGCTTAGAGTACTCATCCTGTGAACACACAGTAGCTTTCCAAGCTTGTAGGCACACAAAGCCTGCTATGAATTGTATTGTATGGGGTTAAAATATCAAAAATGTTTCCAGACCCACCCAAAACAGGCGGACATGGGTCGGTGGGCTACCATTTGAAGCTGTTGATAAGCTTCGTAAGGTGAATGCTTATGGCATGAGATGCATAAATGGGACTGATTCTACGTTATGACAAATGAAAATGACAACATATATTGTATCCTACTGTATAGTTTATGTGATACATTGACGTATCCGTGAGGAAGTAATACTTTATCACCCCCATTCTCCAGATGGGACAACGAAGGCTCTCAGATTGATTTTTCCCTCCCAAGGTGAGAATGGTAGTGCTCAAATTAGAGTTTCTGAATTCTTCCTTTGCCTCATCTGTATTTCGTGTCCTTCCCCCCTTTAAAAAATACTGTCCTTCATAATTTACATTGTTGCTGCTTGCCCATCTCTGACTTTTGTACCGCATTTGGTCGTTTAACCCGTGGCTTCCAGGTATGCCGGTGCTGAAAGGCTCTGTTGTCTGCCAATGCTTCCACTAAAGTTCTGCCATAAAGACTGGAGGAGAAAGCAAAAGACGGCTTTAAGGAGCCACTGTGTGCGCTAGCTGGTGGCTAGAGATAGGAGCAGCCAAAGTTTGAGGAATGGCCTGCTCACTGTAGGGTCTCAGACATACCAGGTGGCCAGCTCCTGCCAGGGATGCCTGAGGGGGCATGTGCATTTTCTTCTTTGTCAGCAAAAACTCCTCATAGTTTCTGTAGACAATTTACAGTAAAATCACAAGAGCTTGTTTCAGTCCTGTTATTCTGACTCAAATCAATCCAGAATTACTATAAGAGATAAAACTATCCAGGAGGGGAAAGTCCAGGAGAGCCTCAGCAGAAGCTACTAATGAGAGAGAAGTCACCTGCATGGCTAGGTGGCAGATTTCTGCCTCTGTGATTATTTATTAAGGACCCATCATTTGTAGATCTTTTCTTGGAAAATCATGACTCAGTATATTTACTTAGGGTATGGCACACTGTCTGTTGAGATTTATGAGGTTCATTTTGTTTGCATAAATGTAGTCTTAATTCATTGCGTGGGCTTTGGATTCAAGTCTTGGCATCATACACTGTGAGACTTCAGAAAGTGATCAGAACACTTTATCTTTGAATTTCCTTGCAATGTTAAAAAATGAACTTACATCATGCAGTTTTTCAGGTTGTCCATGAAGTATGTATTGATGTTCTAGTTGTAGCAGCTCTCCTTCAGGTGCTACTGAAGGTTACAGTCTGGCCCCTGAGCGTAATGTTGAATGTATCAAGTCTTCAGCATGGGTACCTAGGAACCGCCCCATGGCTGGTAACTGGTGGTACCATCCCTTCATTCGGGAGCTGGTCACTTAGTGAAACTGTCTAAAACACAGATTATAGTATGTAATGGAGAGTAGTTTTAGTTCACCTTGGAGAGGGCATGCCAAAGAAAGAGGTCAAATACACAGTCATTTTGTAAAAAGGAATTTAGTGTTGGCACAGTGGGGAAAATACTAGAAAATCAAATGACTCTTAAGAAAATGAGGGATATGTAAATTACTGTATAGGTACCCAAATGTAGTCAGAGAAATAAATGTCTTAGAGAAGCACTCTAGTACACTAAATACGTAGGGGAAAAGAAGAGAATGCCTAAACACATGTAATGAAATGGACTATTTGAAGGGCTGACTTACTAAGTTACTACTATAATGTATCGCCACAACGGGTGATACTGTCTATGTACAATAGATATGAGATAGGCCAGAGATGAATTCGAAAAGGGTCATTGGGATGGATAGATGTCGGAAACAGTTTTGAAACACAGTTGCTGTGCAGGGAGGGACTGATGGACTTTTATATGCCAAACATGCATTCAGAGGACCAGGGAGATAAAATAGAATTCTTCGCTTCTGTTTCTGCTGAGTAAGATTCTTGCACTCAGGCTCTCTCAAGCAGTTCCCACACTGGAGGTAATAGATCAAGAAGCAGCAGTGTGCTCAGAAGACTCCAGCCCTGATCAACAGACTAGATACAGATAAATCACCAAGGCCAGCTGGCCTTCCTCCAAGTATGTGTGTGTGAGACTTGGTTCATAAGACAGCTCTTCAGAGTATTAGTGTAGCATTAGCTGGTGCTCTGCAGGGTGCTTGTTAGGACAAGGGCTTCAGGAAACAACCTTGGCCCATCACATCAGACTGTGTCCTTGTGACAGGGCTATTAGTATTAAGAGCAAACAGATAATAACAAAAATAATAACTTATTTTGGGGAAAAAAAGAATTAGAATTAGAGACCGAGGAAAATAGGTCGTAATAATTTGTATTATAAGTCCCAGTTTCTTGTCGGTTCACAGTCTTTTGTTAGGAATGGGAAGTGCGCCAAGAAACAAGCACAACGGAGCTCTCTCTATTGGCACTTCTGAGTGGACAAATAGGATCGTCCTATTTGGAAGTAGTTTGGACATGGCCAGCTTTAACACTGTTGCAGATGTGAACAGTGAGGAGGCCATGGTTATGGTAAGGGCACCCTGCTCACGTGATTCTGTGGGAACAGCCTGAATGAGAAGAAAAGAAATAGGATTAAAGTCGGAATGGAAGATTGAAGATAAGTGTACTTGGAGAAGCAGTTCCTAGTGAGCTTATGGGATGTGGTTTTTAAAGCCCCCCCCCCCAGCAGCTGACAGCATAACTGGGTGGTACCCCTCAGCTCTTTTGTTTTAGTAAAAATGTTCAAGTCAATGTGAAGAAAAGAGAAGCTTATAAAACTGCATTGGTGCATTACTATTTTCAAGAGTATGTAATCGAGTAAGCTTATTTAAAATTTCCCTGTCTGTTCACTTATCAATGTAGAGGAAAAACCTTCAAAATATTAGCGATGACTGTCTCTCATTAGTGCAGATTTTCAAGGAAATTTTCTTGTCTTTTAAAATTTTCAATATTATTCTCTGTATGTGCGTGTTTATGTGTGTGCATGTGTGTCTGCATATTTGAGTGCATGCCCTGTGCATGTATGCAGAGGGCAGAGCAGGACATAGGGTGTCTTCCTCTCTCACTCTTTGCCTTACTACTTTAAGACAGGGTCTCTCATTGAACTGGAAGCTTGCTCTTTAAGATAGGCAGGATCTGCCTGCATTTAGCCTGCAAGTGCTGGGTTTAAAGGCCTGCACTGTCATTCCTGACTTTTAACATGAGTGTCTGGGAGCCAGACTCAGGTCTTCATGTTTGCAGAGCAGATGTTCTTATCCACTGAGCCATGTCCCTAACCTTTGATCAAAAATTCCTACAGTACTGTGACACACTGCTCTTATGAAGAACCATATTGTGGGGGGAAAAGTAATACTCTTATAATGGTTGATTTTACGAAGTCATACTGTAAAGAAAGACTCGTTTGTGTGCGTATCTTTTTCTTCTGTCTTCTGAACATTTGTGGATGGGAGTTTGGCTGCCCACCTGCCCTGGATTCTTTCTGTGTAAAGGGCAACTTGTTGAAATGAGAGTTTTGTCATTTTTGATTGACAGTGGTGCTTCTATAGATAGTCACAGCTGGCCAGAACCTGGTGGCATTCTGTTTGCTGTGGCTCTTAGGATATGAAGAACCAAGAATGTAAGCCATGTGAAAACAGGAGCCAACCTATTTCTTACCTCCTAGAGAAGTTAGTCCTTGCCTTAGGACAGGACATAGAAAAGCCTCCCAGGAATAAATACTACTGAGTGTTCTGAACTGAACAAAGGGGCTGAAGGCCTCAGAGATCCGAAGCCGTGAGAATAAGGAGCTCAGAGGGCTGTTTACCCTCTGCCATAGCGTGAGCCTCCTGTCTGGCTATTCTCCTGGCTTTTCTCGTATCTTGAAAGTAGCAGTTGTTTATCATTGTAGACTCTCTACTGTAGTAATGTTGACTTCTGATCTCTCTCCTGCTATCTGTATCCTTCTCTCCTTTCAAGCCTCCATCATTGGGGACTGGTACTTTTCTTTGCTCTGGATTTTGTTTGTCCTCCAGTCCTTGGTTTGGTTTTGCCTCATTTTCACTCTGTAGATCCCGGTGTAGACCTGTCCAGTTAGCCTTGGGCTTTTTCTCATCTGTCAGATGTCATTGTTCAGCTCACGTTTAGGCAGTCATGTTGGTGGGATTTTGTAGTTGTGATGTGACATTCCTAGGAGACAGTCTCACAGCAAACTCCCTCATCCTATGACTGTTAAAATCTTTTCTTCTCCTCCACAATGCTCCCTAAACCTTAGATGTGGAAGTTGTTTATAGATGTATTCTTTGGGGCTGGGCTCCACAAGGCTGCATTTTGATTGGTTCCAATTTTCTAAACTGGCTTCCAGCCATTGCAAAGAGGCGTTTTCTTGAAGAGGGTGAAAACTATGTTGATTTGTGAGAGTAAGAACAAAGTGTGTTTGGAGCCAATCAGGGAGTGGTTGGGTAATGCCAGGGTATGGATATCACTGGTACATCCTCAGGGGTATTGTGCCACGCTGGGTGCTATTATTCATAAACACCATAGCTGGGTAGAACTATTGGTTAAGTTTCTCCTTTGGAAGCTTGAATAGCATTTTCAGGTACTGTAAAAGCTAGTCCTCAGGGAAGGGGTATTCAAATTACTTTCATCCCAGGGACATCTACGCCTTGCACCTGAAGGGCATGGTGTCCTCAATTTTCTTAACACTTTTTAATGCTCTAAGAAGGAGAAGATTACAACATTTATATATATGCTTTTTCCATCCCAAGTATATAATATTAGCAGTTGTGCATGATATTAAAATTTTCTTTCAGGACATCCAGAAATTCCCAGTCCTGTGTACAGAGATTCAGGTATTGTGTACACTTCTTTTACTTTCGAGTGCTTATGACTCTTTACTTTCTGTCTCTGAAACGCATTGTCCACAGCATTGAACCTTGTAAGCACCAGTGTTAATTTTCCATGGCAAATGGACTGTGTGCAGGTTTGAGGTCAATGCTTGCCTGTGCTCAAGTGCTGGCTCTACCAGTCACCTTCTTGGCTCACCTGCGGACTTCAGTTTCACTGTCTGGCTGACATTTAGTAAGTTGGTCACCCACTGTCTGGACTTCATTGCCTCAAATATAAAGTCAAGGGGCTCTGCGATTGAACTTTAAAGTCCCACACAAGTAGGAGACAACACTCTATCTCCTGACATTTAAAACTTCCCATTTCTGCTGAACTGATGTAATAGTTGTGATGGCCTGGAAGTGAAGCATGAACTGGGTATCCAGTCCAAATGGAGTTCTGCGTACAGGAATTCCTGGCTTCCGAGACCATAGATCTACAATAAATAATTGAATGTCTTGTACATCTTCCTGGAATTTTTAATCTCGTCTTGATCATCCATATAGAATACATTGAATTTCTTAGAATGTTTCTATCTTGGAGATTTAAAAAAATCTACATTCAATTATTCTGAAATATTGCCATCTAAAACACTGACTTGAATAGAAGTAATATTTGGCATTTATGTAGTGACTTTCTGTAGATCAAAGGGCTGTATTAGAAATACATGCTTTTTCTTTTATGTAGAACTTCATAGAAACATTTTCTTTTTATCAAATTCTTTTAATGCAGAATTCCAGTCACCCAACTCGGGGAATTCACAGTCCCCTTTTGCAGCATTTCTGAATTGTTCTTTCAGATGTACTGCTTGGTCAGAAATGGCCCTCCATCATTTCCCTTTTTACAAGCCTTCTTATCCTTCAAGGCTGAGTCCAGTGCACCCTCCCCAAAGAAGCCTTTTGTCCTGATTCCCCCAATAGTGAAGGTTTAAACTCTTTCACCGGTCCCTGTGTTTTGCATTATTGTAAATTGTTCGTATCGTATCTAATTATTTATATGGTGATTTATTTCTCTCGGATACCAGCCTGAGCATACTGTCTAGCACAGACAAAGCTCTCGGTGAAGCCACCAACTGGAATGATAACTCTCACAGAGAATAGCCGTAAAGATGCAGGAGGCATCAGAAAGGATGGGGAAGGTAGGTTTTCTATAGTATGACATTTGTCATCTGACTTTGGCTTCCGGATTTCAGGAGAATAGGTGGATCTCACAAACTGTGGAGGTCCTCCACGGGACCTTCCTTGCCTCTGTATCCTGGGAATAACCTCCAGATATATATGGTGGAGAGAAATAGACCTAAATCTGTGAGTCACCTGCAATCAGGGCTTTGGAAAGTTACAGCTGACATCTTCACAGATAAAAATAAAACTGGGCTGCATTGTACTCTATACCGAAGCATGCTAAGCTGGGTAAGCAGTTTCTATTAAAGATTCAAGGAAGACAATTATGACCCTCTTTCCTATCCAGACTTAATTTTTCCTGTGTAATTTCTTTGCTGCTTCTTCAGTGTTACCTGTATCTGTAGGTCACATGCAAGGTTCTGAGTTATAAATGCAGACTGTGTCAGATATTTGATCCTAGATAAAATAGAGGGCGCTATAGCAAGGTCGATCTATATAGACAAGAGGTACAATTGTCCTCCTATGTTTTTGAACACCTCTTCTAAGAACCATCTCTCATGAAACTCCTCCCCCATGTCAGAGGGAATAACACATATGACAAAGGTGCTTTTTAAAACAGAGGCCTAGATAGGGCTAGATCTGTTTAATCTCTAGCGGCCAGCATTCTTCATGTCCACTGTCATAGACTGGAACTACAGCCAACTGAAGTGTTTTAAGAAGCATCTGGTGGCCCGTTACTAGTGCTCTTAGTTCTCAATGTAGGTAAGTGAGACGAGTGAACACATTATGATGTGGAAAATATTTCCCCACCAAGGCTATCCAGATTGAACTTTCCAGACGAAGGGAGACCCGTCTCATAAAGTGGAATAGCATTTTAAAAGGCTGTCAAAGTGGTGTACTTCTTTTTTTGTTTGGGAGCTGAGCTAGAGAAACCGTTGCTAGAGGGGACAATTTTCAGCTAGGCCATGCACATTCAGCAAATGCAGTATACTATGGCATCTGTAATACATTGCAGGCAAAGTCGTTTTCTGTAGCTTGTGGGATGCTCTGACATTGCATGTGGGTTTGGATCTGTCCTGGAGTGGCAGAGAGCTAGGTATGACCGGACACAAAGTGGAAAGGAGATACTGTGGAAAGGGAGCTGATGGACAGGTGATAGTGACAGGTGTCACCTGCCTTATAGTCAGTTAAATGTTACTTTCTGTTCTGATGCTATCAAAGGATGCCCTGGAAACAAGCCAGAGGAGGACTCCAAAAACCAATCTATCTTAAATAATTCATCTCTCTGGTCTCCTCACATGTTAAAACCACCCTCAGCTCCTGAGTCTGGATTAGTGGGAAAGGCTTTCCTGAGGGAGAAACATGCTCATTAGTGGATGAATCTAAGCTGGAAAACAGGGATCTAGCAGGAAGCAAAGGTTGAGAGACTGCGAGTCCAAGCAAGAGAAATGAGACAGATGCAGGAGGGCACTCTTTTTGGTGAGAGGCTGTGGAAAGGGAGGATGTTGGAATTTTCACTCATTTCTTACTCCTGTGCTGATTGGTCACTACTGAGCAGGTGAAGGGTTTTGGCTAAGCCTACTAACTTTCTGGAATTTCAGTTTTCTTGTTTGTAAAATCAACAACATCAGCGTTTCCAAAGCCGGCATGGACATCTCCAGGTTCTATGTTGTGTTTTGGGAAGTAGGAAAGTCTGACGGCTTTGTTCTCTCAGCATGACCAACGTCTTGAAACGGAGGCCATGATCTAGCAGCCATCAAAGACAAGTGTACAAGTGTGCCTGGGAAAGAGTAAGTTAAAACACCATTTTGGGGTGGGGATCGCTTTTTGGTTTGTTTATTTTTAAGTTGCAGGATGTTTAGTGACTGGATGCAGATAGTAAATATCTGCAAGAGGCATGCTGTGGCAGAGAGACACCCACCCCCAAGTTACCTGACAGTGGTCCTTATTACATCTGCTTCTCCGTGTAGTCAGTGATTTGTGCAACAGAAAGTACCAAACTCTCTGAGGTCTATGGTCTTTCTTGTTTCAAAAGTCTGTGAATCCACAGAAAGACAATTCATTTCTTCTCCTGTTTCTTTTGCAGCTAGACCCTTTGCCTAGAAGAATATGCTGTCTCTGAGCCTTTTGATCAGAAATTCACTCTGTTGGAAAATCCCTGCTACTACTTTAAAATAAACCCAGATGGAGGGAAGAAAACCACTGCAAGCTATGTATTTCCCTTATTTTTATACTGTAGACTGAATTAAGTCACTGACAGTTGAAGTACAAATATTAATTCTGCAAGTGCTTGTGCATACACATGCTTGTGTGCACATGTGCACGTGTGCACACACATACACCCTTAACAAAACATTGAAACATTTATGTTAATAGAGAGGATACTACAGAAAAAAAAAGCAATGTATAGAAAACTCAAGTTTTATTCTGGCAGCATCTTTGGGCAAAGCAGCACAATTAATCATACAGCTGTAGCATGAAGATGCAAAGATGAATACTGATTATGTACAAAGCATGTACCATTCTTCCCTGTGGCATCATGATTATGGAACATATTTAGCTCCCTGCTTCACCACCTTTGGATTTTGTATTGGCTTCTGTAAGATATTTTCTTTCATTTTTCAAAAATAGATTTTAAAATTTATTCCTTGACAATGTCATACATGTATGCAGTGTATCTAGATCATATTCAACACAAATCCCCATCCCAGTGTCCCCAGGACTTTACCTCCCAACCTTTTTGCCTTCTTTTCTGTTCTAGGACACTGTCAAGTGCCACCAGCCTACACTCAGGTATAGGGTAGTCTTCTGGAGCATTGGCAGCTCATCACCACCCTCACCCCTGAAAGTCTGACTGTATCTCCCTCAGCGCCCGTCAATCACCAATAGCAGCTCATACAGCAGTGAAACCTCATGAGCCCCTCTCCCATCCAATATAGAACGACTGGCTTGCTTTTGTGTAGCTAGCTACAGTCCTTGAGTGCATCAGCCATATCATGTACAGTAGATAGGATTTTGTAACATTCTTATTTGCCATCACTTACATTTCTTCTGCCCTCACATCTGTAATGTTCCCTGAGCTTTGTATGGGGGTATTGATATGGCGGTCTAATTTAGGGCTCAACATTCAGTCACTCCCAGCACCTTGACCAATTAGGAATCTCTTCTGCCCACTGCAAAATAAAATCAGATAAAAATGCCTTTGAACAAGATCAAGAGCAAGACGGATATAAGCAAAACCATTTAGAAGGCAGCTGAACAACATGTCCATGTAGCAAAAGGACAGTGGCAGGTTCTCACCGAGGAGGTGTGACCCCTCTAGCTATGGACTTTGGCCTGCTTTGCAGTAACAGGTATGAATTCCACCCCGTGGAGCAGCTTTTGAGCCCTATGAGAAAGCAGCTGCATACTCCTGTGAGTGTCATTGCTACTTCCACACTAGTGGGCACGGCTTACTGTAGTGTAGTGTGCATGGTCTCCTGCTGGCTAAGTCTAGTCATGACCATCCTGCCCACAGTAGCCTGCATAGCATCTTCCAATACTTGGGAATTACTAAGTCAGTTCCAGCTTGATTTCTCTCCCAGACTCTGGTGTGGTGAAGAGCTGGTGAAAGTTAAGAGATTGTGAGAGAGTGGAGAGGAGAGGCAGCTGGGATGACAGACAGGGTAGAGCCTGGCCAGATCTGGATCGGACCTCTGTCTATTGAATAGCGCCTTATGCAAGGGTTGCTGGGTGTAGGTGAACAGAAGGTGCACATAAGTAATCTGTTGAGTCAAGAAGAGAAAGAGTCTATATTGCCCATTTTGTGTAGTGTGCCAGTCTACTTTGTTAAATTCCTGAAATTCTTTGCAGTAGCTTTTTGGTAATCTATGGCAGGTACCAGAAGTTAGGCCATCCATTTACTCTTCTTTGCATGACTTTAAGGAAATAGTTTATTAGATAGTGTTAGAAAAAAAATAAAAATCTTACTACCACCTCCTTTTCATAATTAAGTTTACATGCTTCACTGTTTCAAACATTTGGTTGTTTATCCTATGCTTTCATTTTAAAATTTAAATAATTTTATGCAGTTTTATAATGCTTGAATACAAAGTTACATGTGATGAAATGCTAGTATTCCTTCTAGTTTTTCTGGTCTTGTTTAACAAACTAAAAATATTTCACGTGACCTGCCCCACTTCTGGATACATATCCAAGGGAAATGAAATCAGTATGTCAGAGAGATTATGTTCATGTCCATGTTTATTGTGACACTGTTCACACTAAGATATAAAGTCAGCCAAGTGCCCATCAAGAGGATACATAAAGAAGTAGGCATTTTATTAAATGAAACAAACTGTACATATTGTTAATACCATGGGTTTTTATATAGAAGGTAAGGTTTTTGACCTGAAAGTACAATAAAAAAATTGTAGAAGTAAATTGGGAAAGGTACAGGTAGGGGCACGGAGAAAGGGAGGTTGAATTCAATCAGTGCATAATGTCTAGATGTATGAAAACTTCATGTTGCATTTCATTAATATGGACCACCAGTATGTATTAATAGAAATAAAATCCTTTGAATCAAAACTAAATTCAATGTCTTTAAGGTGGTCTGAAAATAGAATCAGATACACACACACGCACACACACACACACTTTGATATGGCAAGTTACATTCTAAAATTTCATGAGTAGTTGATAATTATGTTTTCCCAGTTATAAAAGATACTTTAGGGATGACAAGATATAAAAGTGCTTGCCAATCCTACATAAGTCTTGACGGTCTGAGTTTGATCCCTAGGACCCACCATAGAAGGAGAGAATGGACTCCCAAGAGTCATGTGTCTTAGCATCCCTGTGCCTACATTTACACACACACACACACACACACACACACACACACACACACACAGAGAGAGAGAGAGAGAGAGAGAGAGAGAGAGAGAGA